>NW_026005586.1:2484-6773 GCF_001458135.2 Marmota marmota marmota | reverse complement strand
CAGATATGATTAGTTAAGATGAGGTTATACTGGGGTAAGGTGGACCCTAATCCAATATGACTGGCATCCTTATACAGGAGAAATTTGGACACCAACATGCACACAAAAGGAATGTCCAGTGAAGACTGAAGGTTTGCTGTCACAGACCTAATGACTTCAGAGAGAAAATGGCCCTGCCCATGCCTTGATTTCAGATTATTGGCTGCAGAAATTGACACAATATCTTGTTGTTTAACAGCTTCTGTAAAGTCACTCAGTTTGTGGTGCTTTGTTATGGCAGCCGTGGCCATAACAAAGTCCTACTGATATTATGAAACAAAACAAGGTTATAAAATTACTAAAATTATAAGATTATAAAACTATGCTGCTCACAATTAAATGTGGACACTAGTACATGGAACATACCCACACTAGTATAAAGAAGTCTCCTTTCCTGAAAAAATCATCCCTAAATTTATTAGGCAGGCAGAACAAAGGGGGTATCTACAATAAGAGAGAGGAGGAGAAAAGAAGGAAAGGATAGTGTTATGGTTTAGATTAGGTGTTCTCCAAAAGCTCATGTGAGAAAATGTAAGATTCAGAGGTGAAATGGTTGGGTTATGACAGCCTTAACCCAAACAGTGAATTAATCTCCTGACAGGGACTAACTGGTAACTGTAGGCAGGAAGGGTGTACCTGGAGGAGGTTGGTCACTGGGATGTGACTTTGGGATATATATTTTGTCCTTGAGGAGTAGAGCTCTTTCTCTGCTTCCTGCTGTGATGTCTTGAACTGTTTTTCTCCACCACACCCTTTTGCCCTGATATTCAGCCTCACCTCAAGCCCTAAGGAATGGAGCTGAGCCCCAAGGAATAGAGCCAGCTCTCTGTGGACTAAGACCTCTGAAACAGTGAGCCCGCAAATAAACTTTTCCTCCTCTCTGCTGTTCTTGTCAGGTCTTTTTGGTCACAGCAGTGAGAAAGCTGACTAAGACAGATTACAAGTACTTCAAAGCAAGATGTCAGCGCTCAAGAGGTATAAGGAAGAAGGTGGAGGTCACAACAGGTGTGGGGGTGGTTGAGAGTAATCTGAATTCAAGTGATGTAAGGAAGGCACTTTCATGTAGAGGTTGCCTAGTGTGGAGTGTAAGACAATATGGGAAGGGCATTTATGTCTCAGGACATCTGTTCAGGGGATGTCAGAGCCAGAGAAGGCACAGATAGTTTGAAAATATAAGGATGGAAAAATATATGTTGGTAACAAATAAAAGAAATCTGGAGTGCTATATTAATATTAAAGAAAGTAGACCTTGGAGCAGAGAAGTATCAGTGATAAGGAAGGTGATTTCATAAATGTTTATATACTTAATAATAGTGTTTCAAAACACCTGGAGCAAAAACATATACAACAGCACACAGAAACAAGTACAGCAGGAGATTGCAATATTCCTTTGTCAGCAATTCTAGAACAAGGAGATGAAAATCCCTTAAGGAATTTGAACATCAACCAACTTGAACCAACTGACATTTCTAGAACACGCCACCTAAGGATCGCAGAATATATATTCTTTTTTTTTTTCAAGAGAGAGAGAGAGAATTTTTTTTAATATTTATTTTTTAGTTTTCAGCAGACACAACATCTTTGTTTGTATGTGGTGCTGAGGATCGAACCCGGGCCACACGCATGCCAGGTGAGCATGCTACCGCTTGAGCCACATCCCCAACCCCAGAATATATATTCTTTGCAACTGAAAACAGATGAATTACCTAGACAGAAAATTCTGAATCATAACTACTAATAAGTTTATAAGGATTTGAGTCACACAGAGTATATTCCTTGACTACAATAGACTCAATTTTAAAAACAATAATAGAAATAGCTCTGGAAAATTCATAAACATTTGAAAACTAAATAATAAATTTCTAAATAACCCATGAGTGAAAGATGAAATCAAAGGAGAAAACAGAAAGTACTTCACCCAAACTTAGAATAAAACCATGATTGGACCCAGTTATCCCACTCCTCTGTATATACCCAAAGGATCTGAAAAACAGCATACTACAGTGATATAGCCACCTCAATGTTTACAGCAGCTCAATTCACAATAGTGAAGCTATGGAACTAACCCAGGTGCCCTTCAACAGATGAACAGATAAAGAAAATGAGGTATATATACACATGGAATATTACTCACCATAAAGAAGAATGAAATTATGGCATTTGTCTGTTAAATGGATTGAGCTAGAGACTTATCATGCTAAGTGAAATAAATGAATCCCAAAAAATCAAAGGCAGAATGTTCTCTCTGATAAGCTAACACACAATAAGGAGCAGGGGAATAGAAAGTCATTGGATTAGACAAAGGGGAATGAAGGCAAGGCAAGGAGGGTGGAAAGACAGAAGACATTCCTTTTCTATGTTCATATATGAATACACAACCAGTGTAACTCCACATCATACACAACTACAAGAATGGGAAGTTATAATCCATGTATGTATAATATGTCAAAATACATTCTACTGTTAAGTAAAACTAAAAAGAACAAATAAAAAAATTTAAGAAAAGGAAGTACTTCAATAAATGAAAATAAGTATACAACATATCAGAATTTGTGGAATATGATAAACTGATACTTAAGGGGAAATGTATATCACTAAACACCTGTATTAGAAAGGACAAGAGGCAACCAGGGTACACATCTGTATCCCAAGCTACTTAGGATGCTATGGTAGGAAAATCACAAGTTCAAAGCCTGCCTGGGCAGGGGATGTAGTTTACAGGTAGAGTGCTTGCCAGACATGTGTGTGGCCCTGAGTTCAGAAATCAGTATTGCAAAGCAAAAACACTAACAAGAAATAAGCAAGCAAACAAACAAAATCCCTTGGATTTTTAGAGAATGAGCATATTTAGGTGCTGGAAATAAAAGCCAGAGAAAGAGTAAACAGAGTTAATAGTGTAGTTAAGAGCACAGCCTGGAGGACCTGACTGCCTGGATTTTAGTAAAAGCTAAAGTAGATCACTTGCTGTTTGACTTTGTCCAAGTTACTTCACCTTCTTAACTTATAAAATGAAGATAATTAATGATAGCTCATATCTGTCTTATTATCTTGTCTATGTAACATATGTTAATATACCAGTCCTTGAAACAATCCAACCTCCAAAGATCCCATCTCACTCTATACAGATGAGAAAACCAAGCTTTAGAGAAGTTAAACAACTTCTTAATGGTCACACAGTGAGTAAGTGGACAAGTGGATAACAGTAATATGTGGTGGTGGTGGAGATGATGATGATGGTAATAGTAGCAATTTTACATAGTTGTTTGCATTAAATGAGTCATTTTACATACATACATTTAGAATAATGCCTACAACATGGTTAAGTGATCAATGAATATCATTTGTTGTTATTACCATTAGTTCTACCATGTTAACAAGGGAAACCTAATACTAATAGTACCATAAGGTTTTTCATGAAAAAAGGAAAGCAATAGCCAGCTCAAAGTAGAGAACTGAAGGGAAGTCATGGGGTCTGGAAACTAGGAGAGATCTTGTTGAGTGGCTTTGCCAGAGTGGTGAGGGCGAAAGCCAGATGAAGGTGGTAATAGACTAAGTGGGTGGTCAAAATGGAGAAAGAAAAAAGAGGTTACTCCTGAAGGGGACATGGGCTGGTAAGAGAGACAGGACCAGGTTTGAGTTAATAACTATATGAAGGGATTTTGTTTTAGAATGGGCTGACAGATATCTCTGTAGCTTCAGTAGGAAAGATACAGTGGAATACCAAGAGAAGATAATTAATTACTGGAACAAGGTCTCATAACAGGTCTGAAGTGATGAGATGACAGGTAAAAGTAGAATGACCCCATGCATGCCAGATAGTCTTACTTTTAACAGATAAAAGGGAACAAAGAGAAAATAAATGCAAAACCCCCAGAAACAATACAGGGCAATGACAGAGTTGGGCTTTCTGTGAGTATATTTAAGCTAATGAAAACCAATTTTCATGCAATATTTGCCATGATAGTTTGAAGTCCCTTATGTTCTTGAAAGAGAGGTGATACAATTTATGCCAATTATGCATAATTAGTCTGAGCAATAAAATGAAGGCATAATCTAGAATTTGAGAAATTAAGATAGACTTGATGAAATTTGTACCATTTTAGAAAAATATGTAACTCTGACACTGTTAATCTGCTAATAATTAGGACAGAGGAGGTGAGAAACTGTTTTTGAAATAACAGTCAAAAGGCCAAATCCAATATTTTAACTATAATTGGAACATTTTTGAAAATTGTTATATATATATATAT
>NW_026005586.1:0-669 GCF_001458135.2 Marmota marmota marmota | reverse complement strand
AGAAAAAAGAGGTTACTCCTGAAGGGGACATGGGCTGGTAAGAGAGACAGGACCAGGTTTGAGTTAATAACTATATGAAGGGATTTTGTTTTAGAATGGGCTGACAGATATCTCTGTAGCTTCAGTAGGAAAGATACAGTGGAATACCAAGAGAAGATAATTAATTACTGGAACAAGGTCTCATAACAGGTCTGAAGTGATGAGATGACAGGTAAAAGTAGAATGACCCCATGCATGCCAGATAGTCTTACTTTTAACAGATAAAAGGGAACAAAGAGAAAATAAATGCAAAACCCCCAGAAACAGTACAGGGCAATGACAGAGTTGGGCTTTCTGTGAGTATATTTAAGCTAATGAAAACCAATTTTCATGCAATATTTGCCATGATAGTTTGAAGTCCCTTATGTTCTTGAAAGAGAGGTGATACAATTTATGCCAATTATGCATAATTAGTCTGAGCAATAAAATGAAGGCATAATCTAGAATTTGAGAAATTAAGATAGACTTGATGAAATTTGTACCATTTTAGAAAAATATGTAACTCTGACACTGTTAATCTGCTAATAATTAGGACAGAGGAGGTGAGAAACTGTTTTTGAAATAACAGTCAAAAGGCAAATTCCAATATTTTAACTATAATTGGAACATTTTTGAAAATTGTTATATATA
>NW_026005585.1:0-6774 GCF_001458135.2 Marmota marmota marmota | reverse complement strand
TTCAAGAATGTGATGGTTTCAAATGCATGTCTACATTCGTGGAGATGCAAAAGTAGGATTTATGAGTGAGTCTTATTTTACAACTGCACAGTTGAGGCTGTAGAGATTGTGGAGGTCATCCAGGGCAATATTCTCATTTCATAAATCCAAAACGTAAAAGTACCAAAATGGTACATGAATTTCCCAGAGTCTTTTAATGAACTTGAGGCTACAATCCAGATTTTCCAGTAAGTTTCCAAACTGGGGACTCCTTTACTATACTCTACTTTCCAGATTCTCAGCATATAGTAAAAAAAAATCCAACCACAAGGAATTTACTTTTTCACCAGTCTTTAAAATGAGATACTTTGGGCAGGAAAGCAAAGAGAAGGAATACATATTATTAGATGGTAATAAAACATCAGATATTTCATGAAGAACAGTGGGAAAAGATTCTTAAATTTTGCCTCTTTGTCACTTACATGAAACACCAAGAATACAAGTGAACTTATCTTTTGTTATTGTTATTATATGGTAGCTTGTTTTAGAAGTACAAATTATTTGACATTTTTTTTAGCTTGCTTTATACAAAATCTTGTCTTCCCAAGAATCCCTTTTAACTGTAATGCCTTATTGTTAGAAATAGAACTTTTTGTAATTTTTGTTGAATCTAAAAATAAAATAAAATAAAGATTTTTTTTCCCTCTCTTAAGCTCTGAGCAATATAGAGCTGCCAGTCTGAACTGCAGGATTTAGGCAGGAGAGGAAATATTCTTAGTTTTGTTTAACATCAACATTTATTAATGTATCAGTAGCTACATTTAATGTGCTCATAATTTATTAGTAGTCTGTATCTGGAGGCAGAAACAGATTCCATAATTATTGTGAATCACATATCCTCCAGGCATTTTTTTAATCTAACTTTTGTTTACTGTCACTTGCACTGAATGCTTCACATTGCAATTCATATAGAAGCAGTTTGTAGAAAATGAGGATCTAGCTTACCTCAATACTTCCCATTTTATTAGTCAATGGGAGTTGGCTTTAAATTATCCAGCTTATAATTTATAACAGGAACAGGTAATTTAATTATTTTAGGATGTGTTCAAGCACAGCTCAAAGTTTTAACAAGACCACTCCCTTAAGTTTAGTAGAACCCTTCCCTGTCAAGAAGACTCTTATATTTTAACAAAGGAAACAGCCCTTCTTTTCAGTTCCCCTTGAGTTAAAATGTATATTGAAACACTTAATGAGAAAAGTGAGGTGGGAAGTAATACAAATCTTCAAGAAGGAAAAACCTGGGAGTTTCTCAGTTCATATAAAAATTAAGTAAGAAGACGACATGATTATTTTGACAGCAGGTGGGATTGCTAAGCTGTTAATTAAGAGACCAACCATTAAGAACATGAGACTTAAGTTTCTAGAGGTTTACTAATTCTTTTCTAGCATTTTGTGAATATATGATTATATGGTACTATTTTAAGATGTCATTTTATAGCTTAAAAAAAAAACCGACAGAGAATGCACCTTAACAAAATGTTCAACCCTGGAGAGACAAGAATAAAAACCACTAGTGGATAGATTCTCACTTTATGTAACTGAAAACTAGTTACTCTCTGGACAAAAGATCATTCATTATAAGAAACAGTGATACAATTAAACATGTCTATGCTCAGTAAGGTAATAAATCAGGTAAGTTGGCAGCCAAGGCAATGGAACAGTATCTTCAGCTAATGAGTTAAATAGATAGATATATGAATGGACTGATGGATAGATGGACAGACAGTAATGTACTCATGGAAATAAATATCACACAAAAATTAGCTGGGTCATGTCCATGTCAAACAGACAAAAGCAGAAGAACCAAAAGAATGTGAACTAGTTGATAAAATAAAAAATTAGAGGGAAAACTGATTTCTTTCTGGCAAAGTTTTGTCTTACTGTTCTTTCTGTCTTGAGCATCTACATAGTTCCTCTCATCCAGGAGCAGCTCAGCAAATATTGGAAAACTAGAAGGAAGGATGCAAATGTGATCAAGCTCTATCTCAGTGAACAAGAATGGTATTTTTCCATTACAGTTGAAAAGAATCTAACATCAGAAGGAAAGCACCTTAGAATGGAAATAGAAACTACTTCAAGTTGTTACTCTGAAGCAGCCTGTGTAGAAAGCTTGAAGAGGTCTTGAGGAAAGTCAGGGACATTGGAGACAAGGCTGAGGAGCAGGTGAGATACCTAGAACCACAGAGCAAGCATACCAGTAAGGGCCTGGCTGTGCTGTTCACTAGTTGACAAGTCCTGACAAAACTTCCTTGGGCCTTGGGGTTTTTTTTTATGTAAAATACAGAGTCATATTAATTTCTTGCTTAAATCCTTTCTGGATTTGATGTACATGTGTTTTGGGGGGGTATCAGGGATTAACTCAGGGGCACTCCACCACTGAGCCACCCCCCCAAAGCCCTGTTTTGTATTTTATTTAGAGATAGGGTCTCTCAGAGTTGCTTAGTGCCCTGTTTTTGCTTAGGCTGGCTTCCAACTCTCAATCCTCCTGTTTCAGCCTCCTGAGCCACTGGGATTACAGGCAAGCGCCACCATGCCCAGCTTGATGTACATTTTTATAATTTCTATATTTCATTCATGAAATCCCTTATCCAACTTCCTGGAAAGAAAGACAATTATTTTCTTTTTGGAGGAAGGGAGGCAGAGAGAGGAAATATTCATTATTATACTATTTTCCAGTTATATTTTGAGTTGAAAAGATTTTCTCGTTTCTCAAATATGATTTTGTTAACAAAAGCCATAAAATGCTAAGTGTATATATGATTTCTTAAAAGTAACTCCTGAAAAGATTGGACCTGAGACCCCCAATAAGATAGCTTTAAAAAGAAATTTCTCTAGAAACATGTTTATATTTTGATATGCATTTGCAACTACATATGCCAAGTATCAAAACCTTTGTATTTTTTCTTTTCTAATTAAACTTGTTTAATAAATATTTAGTGTTGTGCTATGTGAGAGAGCCTCATGTTTCATTGTTTTAAGCTTTCATATTTGAAATTTCCATGGCCTCAGTCAAGAATCTGGTTGAAGCTCACCTTTCCTTCCCAAAGTTCACAAGCTGTCATTACCAAATGCAGCCACACCCTCCAGGGAACGGTAGCATTTCCCCAAGGTTCAAGCTCAAGGGGCGCAGTGAGGAGTGCCTGGACGCCTGCACCTGAATGTTTGCTTCTTTTCTGAAGGAGAGTAGCAACAACATTTGTCTATTAGTAGAAAATGACAACTATAAATTTGTTTCCAGAAAAGATGAAAAACAAGAGAGAAGCGGGAGAAGTACCAAAAGTTCTTGTTATACCTGGTAAAGCAAACACTGGGCATTGGTTGATCCCAGTGTGGAAAAACTTTGAAGAGAAATAGAATTTGAGTGACATTTGCTAACCTGACCCGACAAGGCAAGAGTGGGGGTGGAGGGAGGCTGGATTAAAGGAATAGAGCAGTCAGGGTGAAAGGGTCACCTTAAAAGACTGGAATAGGATAGGGTCTGCCATGGAGTCCATGTTTAGCAGATCAGCTCAAATGGGTGGGTGTTATTAATATGCAAAAATACGAAGAACAGCATGCTCCATCTTGGCAGAATAAGTCTAAAGGCTTATAGGATTGTGCCCCATGAATTCCTCATGCTAAGTGCTGCTTCGTCATATCTACCAGAAATATTAGTGTCTTTAAAGTAAAAATATTTCAGGTCCAGTAAAGCGCCTCATGATTCTGTTTGCGTTCTTAATCAGAACTACTATTTATCAAGTGACTATTGATTTTTATCTCCACTTTCCATATTAAGAAACTGGAAAAGCAATGTGTCAAATAATACTTCCCAAGTCACAAAGCTGGTATGTGATTGGGCAAGAGTTTAGAATCATGATGCACATATAATTCCTTTTATTTTTATAGTTAGTATTTATTTTTGTTTCATTTTGTCTTTTTTTTTTTTTTTGCCTTTTTCCATTAACTTAAGAAGTCTTTATTGATAAATAATGGGAACATAGTTGCAAGAAGAAGTTTCTAGTGTTTTCCTGGGATAGAGCCTAGTAAAAATGACAATTGGAATTTCTACTTTGGAGAGGTAGATAATGGTTATAGTGGTGGGTATCAACATTTTTTTTTCTTTTTATCTCAAAGGGAATTAAAATTCAGCAGGACTGACCCATGGGCCATTTCATAAAATCACTTACTAGAAGACAATTTGAAACTCATAGAAAAGCTGCAAGAATAGCAAAATCACCCCAATAACTGTTTCACTTATGGTTTATAGTTTGCCCCATTCATATTTTCTATCTATGCAAATATCATTCTTTGTCCTGAGCTTTTGAATGTATTCAGCTGCATACATCATAGTTCTTTCCCTCTAAATACTCTAGTGTTTCACTAGAATATAACGAATATATATTTTTTCATAATGCAGTTATCAATTTACTACATTTAACATGAACACAGGACTTTCATCATGTATATTTAACTTTTGTCCAGGTACCTTCCCAGCAATGACCTTTGCTACCCACATTTCTTTTAATATAGAATCCAGTAAAGATCACATGTTGGACTTACAATTTTCCTTTAGTCCCCTCTAATCTAAAGCTGTCTCCCGGATTTATTCCTGTTTTGTTGTGGCTGATGTTTTAGAAGAGTTCAGTCAATTGATCATTTTTAGTGTCCCACCCCCCTCCCTTTTTTTTTCATCTGGAAACAGTTTTTCTTCAGCTTATTTTTGCTGAAACTTAGAAGAATATTTTTAGATACGAGTGCTTTGCTCTTTAGGTTCAGTGCAGGTGAGTTAAGATGCAGAGAAATTTTTCCAAACAGATGTATATCTTGTGTTGAAGGGAGAATAGATAGTGTGGGTTAGAGCTTCAAGTGTGAGCCTGCTGTAGTCTGAATGCGTGTGTCCTCGCTAAAGTTGAATGTTGAAATCCTTATTCCCAAGGTGATGGTATTAGAAGACAGAGTCTTTTGGGTGGTGCTTAAGTTTGGGATGGAATATTACCTTTATAAAAGAAGGCAAAGAGCTGCCTAACTTCTTCTATCTGAAGACCAATTAAGAAGACACTCTGTATGAGAAAGTAGGCCTTCAACAGGTGCCATATCTGCCAGCATCTTGATCTGTTTCCAGAAATGTAAGAAATAATTTTCTTTTGGTTATAAGTGGTATTGTTTATATTAATTTGTTTTTATTTTTTTTTAATTTAAATTAATTAATTTATTTATTTATGACAGTGGAATGCATTACTATTCTTATTACACATATAGAGCCCAATTTTTCATATCTCTGGTTGTATACAAAATATATTCACACCAATTTGTGTCTTCATACATGTACTTTGGATAATAATGATCATCATGTTACACCATCATTTCTAACTCCATACCCCTTTCCTTCCCCTCCAATCCCCGTGCCCTATCTAGAGTTTGTCTATTCTTCCATGTTCCCTCTCCCAATCCCACTATGAATCAGCCTCCTTATATCAAAGAAAACATTCAGCATTTGGTTATTTGGGATCCGTTAACTTCACTTAGCATTATCTTCTCTAACTCCATCCATTTACCTGCAAATGCCATGATTTTATTCTCTTTTATTGCTGAGTAATATTCCATTGTGTATATATGCCACATTTTTTTATCCATTCATCTATTGAAGGGTATCTAGGTTGGTTCCACAGTTTAGCTATTGTGAATTGTGCTGCTATAAACATTGATGTGACTGTATCCTAGTAGTATGCTCTTTTTAAGTCCTTTGAGTATAGACTGAGGAGAGGGATAGCTGGGTCAAATGGTGGTTCCATTCCCAGTTTTCCAAGAAATCTCCATACTACTTTCCATATTGGCTGTACCAGTTTTGCAGTCCCACCAGAAGTGTATGAGTGTACCTGTTTCCCCACATCCTTACCAACACTTATTGTTGTTTGTCTTCATAATAACTGCCATTCTGATTAGAGTGAGATGAAATCTTAGAGTGGTTTTGATTTGCATTTCTCTAATTGCTAGCAATGATGAACATTTTTTCATATATTTGTTGATATAGTAGTTTGTTATAATAGCTTAATGGAGTAAGACAAAGACCTTTGAAGTAGATAACTCAGGAAAAACTACTAATGCCAAAGGAAAGTGCAGAAAAGAGAAACTGCCAACTCTGTGAACCCTCATTCAATGGATGGGAAAGATTTGAGAGCCCTGGGTAAGGTGATTCAGTAGCACAGTAGAGGAGTTGAAGAAATCAAAGGAAGGACATATAGTATTTGAATTAGCCAATTTAAAATCTTGAGAATTTGACCATAAGTAGTATGAATCTCTTAAATGTGTGGCTAACTTTGTGTGTGTATTAAGGTATATATTTATATCATAGTATATGATATAAATGATGTCACCAATTTTAATAAGTTTTGAAAGTATGTTGCCGAAATGTTATCAAGTACCTGGAAAAATTAGAAAAACCTTTATAGAATAATTAACTGATAGATGTAATTCAAAATATACATACAAAATATTCCTCTGCATGGCTCCAATGACTCCTAAAAAGTTGGGCTTTCCTCACTTTCTCAATATGTTGGAACAGAACAACATTTGAGGTGAAAACTGCAGGAAGCAGTACAACACCATCACTCAAGGAGAACAAGTTGGACAAGGCAGAGGTGAGAGTGGAGGCCAGGATTTCCATGCAAAACTCAAGCACCATCTGCCTGGGAGTGGTAGAATTTCCTGTGATAAATCTCAAATACCACTTGACTTATTAAGGGTTGAGAAATCTCC
>NW_026005584.1:0-6776 GCF_001458135.2 Marmota marmota marmota | reverse complement strand
CACACACACACACACACACACACAATGACACACATATTCTTTTTTTACAGAAATGCTAGCATACTATTACACAGTACCTTACCTTCCTTTCTTAACAATGTTATGTTGGATATAGCTCCATATTAGCACACAGTTTCTTCATTCTCCTTAATGTCTATCTAGTATTCCTTTATCTTTTCACACACATGCTAGTATATCTGTAGAATCAGTTCCTAGATGTGGAATTGCCAGGTCAAAAGGTACATGTAAATTACATGTATTTGTAATTTTGATTAATGTCCTCAAATTACATCCATAGAAGTTGTACTACATTCATGAGTACTGCAAAACAGTGCCTGTTACCCCCACCCCAACATTTTGTGCTATCAAACTTTGTTGCTTTTTCCAATCTGTAAAATTAAAATGAGTATCTCACTGTAGCTTTAATTTTGATTTTTCTTATTTAGAAGTTATTTTTCTTTCTCTCCTGTGAGCTGTTTGCATAGCTTTTGCCCATCTTTCTATTGCATTGTTAGCATTTTTCTTATTATTTTGTAGGAGCTACTCATATAATAGGATTATTAGCCCCCTTCTCTCAGATATGGATTGGAAATAATTTTCCCAGTTTATCATTTGCCTTCAATTTTGCTAATGTTATTTTCATATTAACAAAACTTTTTGGTTTTATGTGTTGAATTAATCAAGGTTTTCCTTTTTGGCTTTAAGGTCTATGTCAAATTGAAAAAGGCCTTTTCTTATCCAGCATTATGTTTTCTTCTAGTATTTTATGGTTTCATTTTTTAATCATTAAATTTGATCTATCCACAAGTTAGTGTTTTGCAGGCCATGAGGTGGAATTTGACTTTTGTCTTTTTCCCAGATGGCTCCCATTGGTTTAATAATCCAGTCTTCCCCTACGGAACTGAAATGATATTTTTATTTTATGCTAAATTCTTGTTTGTGTTCTGGTGTATTTTAAACTTTGTATTTCTTTAGTTCTGTCATTCTATATGTATACTAGTAAGACTTTTTTAAATTACTGTTTATTATGCCATCATTTTAACTCTAATTCATAATGTTTCAATTTTTCAAACTGTGAAGTACAGCCCAGATGCAGAGGAATGTGTAGATCATATATATTTTATGTGAATTTTCTGCATTTTAGAATCTACAATTGTAAAGTGAACATACTCTCATAACCATTCACAGATCAGGGGATGGAGCCCCACACATGGCCCCAATGGTGTTCCATGCAATCACAACCCTCTCCCTCCCTAACTTCCATGATAAACATTTTCTTGCTTTGCATCAGAATTTTGCCACTTAAGCATACATCCACACATAATTCAATATTGCCAGTTTTGAACTTCATATAAATGCAATTTTAATTTATGTGTGTTGTTTCAAACTCTATCTTTTTATAACTCATCCACATTATAGTGTATATATATTTTATTCCTTTTTGCTTCAGTAGATTATTCTACTACATACCTTTACCAAGTATATTTATTCATTTTGTGCCTCCTGGATATTTGGTTTGTTTTCATCACCAAATGTGACATTGAACAATTGTATTAGTTTCCTATGGGGCCTGTTACAAATTGTCATATATGTGGTGTTTTGCAGCAATGGAAATTTATTTTCTCAGAGTTCTCAAGTTCTGAAGTTCAAAATCAAGATGTTGGCAGGATCACCCTCCCTCTGAGGGCTCTGGAAGAGAACTTCCCTTGCCTCTCCCAGCTTTTGGTGGATCCAAGCATTCCTTGGTACGTGGCCCATACTACTCCAATCTCTACTTGCATATTCACATCACTCCCCCTACCCCGATTCTGTCTCAAGTATCCCTCTGTCTCTCTTATAAAGACCCTCATCATTGGATTTAGAAACTACGTAGATAATCTAGGATGATCTTATTTCAAATCTTTAACTTAATCACATCTGCAAAGATCATTTTTCCAGATAAGGTCACACAGGGTCCATGGGTCAGGACATGGACATGTCTTTTGAGATTCCACCATTTAACCCATTCCACCGTATATACTGGTTTCCTGGTATCCACATATACACAAGCTTCTTCAGAGTTTATCTACTTGGCAGTTGAATTTCTGGGTCATAAGGGAAGTATGTTAAATTTTACTATATTATGCCTACTCTTTTCCCACTGTACACTCCCATTAGCAAGGGTGTAATTTCCCATTGCTCCACAGTATTGCCAACTTGGAATTATCAAACTTTTTAGTTTCCACCAATCTATTGATTGTGTAATGGTAGTTCTAATTTACAGTTCTGTAACAACAAATGAGGTTGAGCACCTTTCAAATGTCCACGGGCCATATGAATTGTTTAAGTTGTGAAAAAGCAGGTCTGTTGAAGTCTTTGACCCATTTTTCTGTTGTCATTTGTCCTAATGTTATTTTGTTATTTCTTATCTTCTAATTATGAGAAACTTGTCAGTTATATTCTACTTTTTCTTCTTCAAACCTTTCATCAGAATCTCTCTTTGTGGCCCACCTAATTGAAACCTATTGGGAAGGGAATTTTGGAAAATATCGTTTAGATTAGCCAAGTTGGCATATTACAAAGTCACCTTTATTTCACATTCCTCAAAATACTCAGTTTACATACGCCATTTGGTTCTTATTAGTCAGCTGACTGATAAATATGTATAACTTTTATTATCCAATACAATATTTCCATGGGACTATCTTTGAGTCATGAATTATTTTAATGTGAATTTCTTCATTTCTAAACAAGTGAGGGGGGTCTTTTTTTGGAGGGTAGGCTGGGAATTGAATCCAGGGGCACTGAACCACTGAGACACATCACCAGCTCTTTTTAGGCAGAGTCTCTCTAAGTTGCTGAGGCTGGCCTCAAACTTTCAATCTGTCTCAGTCTCCCAGGTCACTAAAATTAAAGCATGCGCCATAGTGCCCAGATTTTATATTTTAGTTATCTTTTTGTTGAGACTGTCAATACCCTACTAACTCCCATGAACATACCTGTAGGTGAATATGTTATGCTTATTCCTCTTTAAAGTGAGATAAAATGCACATCATTAGGGAATTTCAGGGTGTTAAAAAACACATACTGGATTTGAACTTTGGTTGGGTTATATCAGGGAGAGTTTAAAGAAAGTAGAATTTGTTTTAGGTACTGTCAGAAAGTGAGGACAATTCTATGATTGGGTATCTCAATACATCTTCTTTCTGAGACTGATTGAAGCACAGTGCTACCACTATAATGGGTAAAGATGCAGCAGTCACCCACATCAGTGAGGCAAAGGGGAAGGGTGCTTGGTATTTTGTGGATTGCACATTGACCTTGTTTTTATCTATGCTTAGACAAAATTATGAAGTGGCCTTGCTTTGCCTCATTTTCTCATGGTCTCAGGGTAACCTTGTTCGAGGCTGGCATTCTGTGAGGTTGTTTATGTTCAATAGAAGAACAACATGGCCTTGCTGTGAGTGCCAGACCAGCTTCCAAATATCAGGGCCTGCTGTTTATTTTTCCTGTCCTGTGACTTTCTAGCTTAATTATACTGTGATCACAGACTATGCTATAAATGATTTTAACTCTTAGAAACATCATAAAACCTACTTTTGGTTCCAGTATGTGATTTTTTAAATAAATATTCCATGTGTGCCTAACAGAATGTGCAGTCTACAGTTGAGTGTGATTTCTGTTTATGTTCATTCGGTCAGCCTACCAACTGTGGTTCAAATCCATATTCTTACCAATATTTTTGTCTAATCTACCAATTACTATTTTCTTCCAGTTATTGAGTAAAGAATGTTAAATACTACATTTGAAATAGTCATGCTAAAAATGTAGCAAACCAATATCTGACCAAACCTCTGAATCTAGCTACCAATTTACAGAAAACATGGAATTCAAAGGAAATTGTTAAACAACCCCATGGCACTGCAACAATCAATATCCAGACTGTACAGAAATCTATAGTATAAGTAATTTTTTCAATAAATAAATTACAAGGAGAAAAAAAGATATAGGAGAGCATGTAGATTAAGACACTTAAAATGTATCAATCAATGTGTGGATTTCAACTGGCTTCTGATTCAAACAAATTGTAAAGAAAAATGTATCGGGGCTGGGGCTATAGCTCAGTTGGAAGAATTCTTGCCTTACGTACACAAGGCCCTGGGTTCAATCCCCAGCACCACAAAAAAAAAAAAAGGAAAAGAAAAGAAAAATGTAGCAATAGGTAATTTCAACACTGGTACTGGACACTTGACAATATTAAAGAATTATTGTTAATTCTTAGTTATAATTGTATTATAATTATGTTATAATAAAGAGTATATTTTAGAGGTGCATACCTACAATTTATGAGTGAAATAATAGTATGTCTGAACACTTCTTCAAAATAATTGGGAAAATTCTGGGAAGATGACTGTGACATAGCTTTTTGATCTCCCAAAATTCTCACATAAAACAGGGAACCAGATGGCACAAACAAAGCTCCATGGGCAACATTTACAATGATAAGTGGAAAGGTTTTCTTAATGAATCCCAAAATCAAAGTGGGTGAGTGCAAATCACCAACATCCACAGGACCTAAGAAACAGACAATCTGCACCGAAGAAGGCAGAGGGAAACAAAGGGCATATGACTGACAGAGTCAACAGGTCTTCATTGAGAAACAAGGAAGGAAGCTCAATCTGGGTGGAGGTTTACCCAACCTAGTAGCAGGTAAGTGAAAGGGGTGCATAGGAAGGTCTAACCTCGTTAAATATTCAAAATTACCAGACAGTGCTCCCTTCTAGGACAGGGACCCACAAGAAAGAGAAACTGCTGAAGGGAAGCTAATATTGAGTTAAATACAGGCAATAAAGCCAAAATGAAGAGGAGATTCAGATTAAGGTGGGCAAAGGGAACAGAGTGAAGAAGTTTCTGAAAGCCAACCACCATATTTTTGATCACAAGAAAACAGATGAGTGAAGTTTGAAAAGCCATCCTGAACCACACCTCCTGTGAGAAGTTTAAGAAAAATAATTTCATGTGAAAATATCAAGGTAAGATCCATACCTTTTTTGTAACAGAATCCACTTTAAGAAAAAAAGAGAATAAAGGCAAAATCATATCTGTAAGGACAGTGAAGGCACAGCAGAGAGATATGTCCTTGAAAACAAGCAAAATGGGAATTACTATTTCAAAACCAAGCTGACGAAACTAAGAAAATAATGCAATACATGAAAGAAAGCCATAAATCACATGGAAAAAAACTCAGAAATTAGGTGATAGGACTCAGGAAAAAATTAGAAGTAAAATGTTTATTTTTATTTTTTTCCTTAATCATATTTTATTATCCTTTGCCTTTCTAAAATACATTTTTTTCTTTTTAAAAACTTCATTAATAGGTATTAATCATACATATTAGTGGGGTTCAGTGTGATATTTTTAGAAATAAAACAATTCAAGAGTCAGAAATGAACACTAAACTAGAAGGAATACAAGAACAAAAGCACAACAAATTAAAAAATATAAAAGGTGAAAGTGAGGAAATATTTTAAACACAAAAACTAATGAGGAAATAGATTTAAAGGATATGAGACACAGTGACAAATATTGGAGATAACCAGAGAAGACTGAATACATGGATTATATGGATTCCTGAAGAAGAAACACAAAACAGGGCAGCAGGACAAATACTATAAAGTATGGTTCAAAGAAACTTTCTGGGGAGAAAGGGATTTGAAACTACATTTTAAAAAAGCAAAACATGTAAATATTGACTCAAAATGACCAACTCCAAGTCATTCTAGTAAACTCACTGGACTTTAAATACAAAGAAGGTTTTCCTTCAGGCCTCTATGAAAAAAAAGAGCAAGTGAGTTATAATGGAAATAAAATTAAATAATAATCAAACTTTTTAAAAAATATATATTTATTGTTTAGTTGTATTGAACACAATATCTTTATTTTATTTATTTATTTTATGTGGTGCTAAGGATTGAACCCAGGGCCTTGCACATGCTAGGCAAGCGCTTTACCATTGAGTCATAACCCCAGCCCCAAATCATACTTTTTTGACAGGAGTGCTTTATATCCAAAGAGCTCTGATACATTTTCTAGGGCTGCTATAACAAAGTTCCTCAAACTAAGTGGCTTAAACAACATAAATTTATTCACTCACTGTTCCCTGCAGTCTAAAAGTCTGAGATCAAGGTGTCGCAGGATTGGCTCCTCCTGGAAGCTGGGAGAGATAATCTGTTCTATGCCCTTTGCATAGCTTCTGATTGTTTTCAGGCAGTTTTTATACAAGCATCTCTTTAATCTCTGTCTTCATTTGCCCATGATGTACATGCTCCTATGTCCAAATTTTCCCTTTAATAAAGGCACCAGTCACACTGGATTGAGGGCTCATCCTACACCATTATGGCTTCATTTAACTAATTACATCTGTAAAGACCCTGTTTCCAAATAGGTCACATTCTGAGGTTATGGCCTCAACATAAATTGAGTGGATGAGCAATTCAATCCATGACACAAAGGAAAGAATAAGCCAAGGATATGAGTTTTTTAATATATTTCTTCTAGTTGTTGATAGACCTTTATTTTACTTATTTATACACAGTGCTGAGAATTGAATGCAGTGCCTCACACATACCAGGCAAATGTGCTACCGCTGAGCCACAGCCCCAGCCCCTCCAAGGATATGTTTTATGCAGCAAAATTAACTTTCAGTTGACATCTTGTCACACTATGCCCAGAAGTTAATTCAAGATGGCTCGTAGACCCAAATGTAAAAGTTAAAACATCTAGAATAAAATATAGAA
>NW_026005583.1:0-6776 GCF_001458135.2 Marmota marmota marmota | reverse complement strand
GCAGCCAACTTCCGCCTGGGGAGTTTTGTACTGCCATAGCTCCTTTGTCCTCCCTCTTCCCTTTCCAGGTCACCTGGCAGTGTCTTGGGGATATCCAATCCTTACAGCTTCGGGGGTCTCCTGTGGATCTCATGGAGATTCACTCTGTTAGACTTTGTTCCTCAGAGTTTTCTACATAGCCACCTCTTATGGTGACTCTTGGTGAAGATACTGAGGAGTCTACTCGGAAGGACTTCAGGGTGATCAAATGCTCTTAGATTTGGATCTTTTGGGGAATTGCCAAAATATTGTCCAGCCCCACCTCCATCTTTTTCTCTAGAGTAAGGTGTCCTGACAGGGCATCTCTTCATTTTAGCAGTGATGTGGGTACATCAAAGGACACAGAATCCAACTTTAAAAGCCCCAAGGCACAAAACTGGAATAATTTGAGCAATAAAATAAAATAAAATAAAGTAGTACAGATTCAGAGCCCACAGTAAAAAAATAGTCCATGACTCCATACCAAATAAAAACAAATTACTTAATAAATAAATAAAGTAAGATAAGGAACAAATCAATGCAGGATTATTCCAAATCATTTCTGCAGATCCTCCGCTGTTGACAAGACGGAGTATAATTCCTCAGCCTGTAAGTGTAGTCTGAAAACATTGTCTTCCTCCAAAGAGGACATTAGGAAGAGCAAAGGGGAATGCAGTATAGACATATGACCAGCACCTCCTCAGATGAGGGAGGGCAGCACTCACAGTGATAAGAAACTGTCCCAGCAAGGGCAGCTCAAGGAATCATGACGGAGAAATGAAATGTGGACCTTGTAACAGAAAAAAGACATGGTATAGAAACTAAGGGAATGTGCAGACACATCTTAATTAATAATAGGGCATGAACATTGGCCTTGATGTAATGACTATCCCATGCTGACATAGTAATCGTGCAAGTGGGGTATGTGGTGTGCAGAAACTCTACCATCTTGACAGGCTTTCTATAACTAGAATACTATTCTAAAAATAAAGTTTATTAAATGAAAGAGAAAGCTGTTAGTATAAGGAGCAGTGATTGAAATTACTTAAGGCCTTTCACCCTAAACAGAGAAATACTGTATTTTTAGTCCTAGGTTCTAAGCAGCCCAGGAATGTGGCAATACTTCTCATTAAGAAGGAGGAATGTAATTTTTAAGAAACATTCGGCAAAAATGACAAAACAGTCAAAAGTTAAAAAAAATATGTAATCTCTGAAATTTAGAAATGGCCTCCACAGCGCAGCATGCACTTGGACAAAAGCTAGAGACAGCTAGCTGATTGGGTGGAAGTGCACACCCAGCTCCTTTCTTGGGAAGCAATGCATTTGCAAAGGAAATCAGTGGAGAACAGTCCGGAACACACCATCAGCAGCACCCATTTAGGGCTCAGCAGCACCCATTTAAGGATTTCATGGGCATTGAGACCATCAAGCCCCGAGAGCTGACGTCCAGGAAAAGGGTGGAGACTGCTATTCTCCGTGCAGACCACTTGCTCTTCAGAGTTGATGTGTGAGTTACACAGATCATGGCTCGGGCCCATGCAGGGAGTGGGGATCTTCCCTTCATTTGTTGCTGTTCTGCACATCTGACAACTTGGCTGTAAGACTGCAAGAAAAATGAAAAAAGGCACGAATCAGCCCTGCCAGATTCCCTCTGATAATCTCCACGCTGTAGGCCTACTTCAAAGTGGCCTGGATCTTCTTATCTGCATGACTGAAACACACAGGGAGGGAAGGTACTGGAAAAAACTCAGACCTCAGTATTTTAATACACTTCTGGTGCCTTGGAACAAGATCAATAAAGTCGGCTGGCTGAAAGAACCATGTCATCAAAAAGCAAAACAGAAAAGGCTGATGCTCGTACCCCAGCTTGCAGCCAAGAGCGCTGGGGTCCTGTGAAGGACATTTTACACACTGAAATGAGTGGCGCTGCGAGGGAAGGAGACAGTCTCCCCCATTCCTGAGGGAGCGTGCAAAACTTTAGGGACAAGAGCCAACCCGCACCTAGAGTGGTCACAGAGGACAGGCAGAAAACTGAAGCAGAAGGCAGCCTCCGAGGGAGGGAGAAGGCTCGGCCCCATTGCTCAGAGTCAGAACAAGAAGAGGAAGGAGGAAACTGTGAGTCAGTAAAGGTAGGGGGAAGGTTTTTTTTTTTCCTCCAGGAAATAATAAATATAGTAGAATTTTTAAAATGTTCAAATATATGGCAGAAGTAACACTTTTGAGTTTGAAGAGATACTCTAGAAGACTTCTCAAACTGGAGAATAAACATCCTCTTCAAACCACCAAGTGAAAGAAGCCATCTATCTGCTAGAGAAAAAAAGCAAGCTGATTTCCACTCTCTAATAGCACGACCTTGTCCTCTACGCTTACCCATAGCTCCCCTAACTCAAAGTGAACTTCAAAACACAGACATTTAATGGTTTTTTGTTTGTTTGTTTTGTTTTCCAGGTGCTTTAAAGAAAGGGTTCAGAACAAGCAATTAGCAGGAGTATGAAGGCAAAGGGGAGGTCTTGGGATTCTGGGGGAGAGTCCCATACACCTGCACCTGAGTGCCACAGGTGCCACAAGAAGGCATGGACCATGTCTATTCTCGGAAACACTGTCATTCCCTTAGTTTTTATATTTTCTGATATTGTAACAGCCCCCCAGAGCCGTACAAATAGCCTCCATTTCCAAGTACAGGTACATGACACCAATATCACTGAGTTATCAACTGCAATCGCATATTGGCGATGAACAATTGACACAATGAACTATGAAAGCTTTTTTTTCTGTATATAGTTAAGTCCTACTGGATTCTCATATCTTTAAATTTCACTGGAATTTTTCAAGTCAATTGGGCAAAAGAGAAATCATCAGACTCAAACCCTCACAGGTCCCTGTTCATATGTAGGAAAACTAAGATGCTTTCCTTCTACTCTAGACTTGGACAGAGGATCACCAATCATATGCTAACAAAATGGAGCAAGGACAGAAGGACTAATCTGAGGGAATTAAGAAGCCAGGCTTTGCTGGGTGTGGTGGCACACACCTGTGATCCCAGCAACTGGAGAGGCTGAGGCAGCCTCAGAAAAATCAAGGTGCTAAGCAACTCAGCGAGACCCTGTCTCTAAATAAAATACAAAAATAGGACTGGGTATGTGGCTCAGTGTTTGAGTGCCCCTGACTTCAATTCTGGTACCCCCACCAAAAACAAAAAAAAACAGGCTTTCATTTAAAAATTAATTATATAAGAGTGGTCACAATTGAAAGATTAATATTTTCTCTGTAAAACAGATATATTGGTGCTGTAATTTATTAAATACCACGTAACAGAATTAAAAGCTAAAATAATAAATAATGATGATAATTGAAAGGAGAAATTTTTGTTTGTTAATGCAAATAGGAGGTTTTAGTATACATTCATATATAACCATGTTGAGCCAATAATGTAGAAGTTTTGAGTAAAATCATTATTAAAGTTGGCATTAGATACTCAAATACACACACACACACACACACACTTTTTTTTTAACCACATAAAGTGATCTTTATATCACATTGCTTAGAAAATTTACAAAAACTGCTGATTGGTAGATTTCCAAGCAGTGGTGTACAGTGATGCCCGTGAAATCTGCCACTTCCATATTTTCTGTGGCAGTATAAATCACAAAGCACTTAGACTTGAGCAGCTGAAGAAAAATAGCGTAGCAAGATAAGGGAATTACAGAATAGATCAAGAAGGCTTAATAGCATGAGAGCAAAAGATCTGATAAAGAACAAGGAACAGATAGAAAATTTTCAATTATTTTATTTCATTTATTTTCACCTATCTTCAATAGAAAGACTAGAGAAAAATATCCAACAATTACACAAAAAATAACCCTGAATATTGAGAAATACAATTGATATTAGAATAATTCCACCTATGAAAATGAGTACAAAAACCCCCAAATGAAGAAAAATAAACCAAATTGACAGCAGCATAACCCAAGGGCAGAGCAGCCCAGTTCTCGCAGGAAAGGAAGGTTAGGGTTAGGGTTAGACGTATTCTCTGAAGTCTGTCTATTTGACCTTGTAACATTTTCACAGGGTGGGAAATAGAAAACACGGGATTTCATGGACATGGAGACCATCCAGCCCTGAGAGCTGATGGCTAGGAAAAGGGTTGAAACTGCTATTCTCCATACAGACTACTTGCTCTTCAAAATTTATGTGTGGGGCTGGGGATGTGGCTCAAGCGGTAGCACGCTCGCCTGGCATGCTCAGGGTGCTGGGTTTGATCCTCAGCATCACATAAAAAGTAAAATAAAGATGTTGTGTCCACCGAAAACTAAAATAAAAATATTAAAAAATTTTCCCTCTCTCTCTCTAAAAAAAAAAAAAAAAATTATGTGTGAGTTACACAGATTATGGGTAACCAAGGAGTAAATTGAGTCTCAGAAACCAAAAGGAAATTTTATCAACCCCATGGTCCTAGGGAGACCCATCCTAGAGATGGAGTTCCAGGAGGCCTGGAGGTGGTTCTCCAGAGAAGAGCTGATCTGGGGACTAGGCCATAGTGTCAGGTGAAAGAATTGAGAGGGATACTCCAAACTGCTGGGTCTCCTGGAGCAGATGGGCATCACCTGGAGCAAGGCACCTAACCTGCACCCTATCCAGCTGCCTAAAACAAGCAAATAAACCAACAGCAGCATTGTCAAACACCTGTCTTTATAAGTAATGTCTGATATCCAATTATAATTATTATATACGAAAATGCAGGATAGCCTGACTGAAAGACTGAAGTGCAGCATGGAAACAGACATATGCATCATCCAGGTACTGGACTTAACAGACAGTGGCTAACACAATATGATCAATTTGTTCAATAGATACTTGAAGAGATGGAACATTTCACCAAAGAATTTCAATTTGTCCTTTAAATGAAATTCTGTAACTGAAAATTCAGTGCAGTCAGAATGGTCTACAAATGCTTTTAAGACCATCATTTAAATATGGTCTTATGAGTTTCTAATTCCTTGGCAACACCAAGAGACAGTCAATCAAAGACACAAGTACTTCAAACAGTGTATACCAAAAATAAAAATAAAGTTGGAGACATTTTGATGTAACCTGTCTCTCCATGGACAAGGGACATGTAGAGTATTCCAGGAGGCAGGCTGATGGGCAAAGGGACATGGAAATTCCTCAGCTAGAAGCCAACCAGGCAGAACTGAACTGTGAGTAAGATAAAATTACTATCTTCTGTCCCTTCTGGTCCTCCTTCTCCAAATCCTCCTTTTCTTCTCTTCTTCTTCTTCCTCCTCCTCCTTTTCTTCTTCTTCTTTATTTGTTAAATACAATAAATCATGTTTTGTTTTCTTTTAAAGGAGGAGAGTAAAATCCATATGCTCACCTTGGAGCTCTGTCACAAACTGGAAGTCAGACCTAAGACGGAACCTTCCATCTCGGGAATAGAGTCTTCAAGCCTTCAAGAGACCAGGAAATCTGGACTACCTATTACTGGATTCCCCCTCCTAACTGGAGTTTTCATGCTCTTGATGTTGTTATAAATCTTAATTTAGAAAGAAAACGATCCCACTTGTTTCTACATTTAAGTTGATTAAGAATGATTTTACTACAAAAGTCTGAGAAAGATGGTAAGAATTAAAGAATAAAAATAGATCCAATCTTTTATCTTAGGAATGAAAATCTAGAAAAATATCATTAAGTATAATCTATTATCCTAGGTATAAAAGTTTAGAAGGATAGTATTAAATATAATCTAGTCTATCTAATGGTGAACAACTGTATCTACAAATTTAACAATTTAATATAAAAAAGGATCAGGTTCTCTCCTGCCAATCCCCTGTTCTTTCTGCCCTGTGCCTCTCACCTTTCTGGGCCAGACCTCACCCACCAAAGATGCTGCTTTTACTATTCTGGATGTAAGATCTGCCATGATTCCTCCCATGTATTCTCATTCTGCAAAACTTGTGCAGATTGGGAAACAAGTTTCCACACTGAGAAATATTTAAAATGAAGAAGTGATGAAAGTCTCGAGACTGCAGAAAATAAAACCCACATGTGTGAGAGGCTTCCTTAGGGAGAGACTTCTCATGCTACCTCTGCCCAAGGTCTTTTTTTTTTTCTTGGTCAGAATGACTAGAAATTCTTATATATCCTTTAGTTTGAGTAAAAGTGAGATGCTTTGAAACAATCCAATATTTGTGTTAGATCCAGTAGAATTATTTAAGTAATGTAGAATAAGTTTAATTAACAAATCAGCAAAAATTAGAAAGCGGGAGACACAGGACTCCCCAATAGTGAGAACTGTCCTAGATGACCTGGTAAGGGGACAAGCCTAGAAATGGGCCACTATTACTAAACTGAGCCTTTTGACAGAGCCCTCTTTTACCCTGAGCTTCAATTAGCACCACAATATCAGATTTGCCAGTGAAACTTTGCCAGACAGAGTTGCAAACACAAAACAATGAAAATATTTCAAAAATCCCTACCAATAACATAACTCATCTCTTAGAGTTAAGATGTCAGGGAGGTTTGTGTCCCTGAAAAATATGAGTACCACTCAAAATAAACCAAAGTTGCAAGACATAGAACAGTCTCAATTAAATGGTTTACACTCTAAAATAGGCTTCAAAAATAGAAAAGTCCTGAGGATTTTTTATTGACCTTCAATAAAACAACTTTCTCATCCAGTATTTGTTTTTCTTTTAGTTAGCTTCATACATTTTTTTAATTTCAACATTTCAAGAATAATCTAGGATATAATATAT
>NW_026005582.1:0-6781 GCF_001458135.2 Marmota marmota marmota | reverse complement strand
TAAAGTGCTCTTGGATAATGTTTGTTTCATTGCCATGGCTTTGGAAAACTTTCACTAGGAAGAAAACAGAGAGTGCCCACAGAGAACTGATTGAGTGTGTGAAAATTCAAGCAGCTAGCACCAACACTGTTTGATTACCAGCTCCATTTCCATTTACACATATAGGACAACTTGAAGTGAAACTTTGAAATACAAACTGTTCCTGACAGTGAACAATTGAAATTAGAAGGCCCCAAACTGAGAAACATAATAAGGCTAGGTAAAAGAAAAATCCTTCCCCGTATCAATGAAATTTGAACAAAAATAACTCTAACCCTAACACTAGTTCTAACTCTAGTGCTAAATCTAACACTAACCCTAAAACTATCCTGTATATAGAGCTTTGATCATACAAGTCCCAACCTTGGGGAACCCAGGGCAGCAAGCTAGCATATGAATACTGTGCATTATCAAACATATCTGACAAATAATTAGAGGGAGGTAGTTCAGGACATACATATTTCCCTGATTTCTCATAAAGTGCTCTTGGATGAAGTTGTTTTTGAATGCTTGTGCTTAGAGCTGCTTTTACAAGGAAGAAACCACAGAGTGCCCACAGAGAACAGATTGAGTGTGTGAAGTTTCCAGCAGCTAGCACAAACACTGTTTGATTTCTAGCTCCATTTCCATTTATCTATACAGGTTCAAATAAAGTGAAACCTTAAAACACAAACTGTTCCTGACAGTGAACCGTGAATCAAGAAGGCCCAAAACTGGTGAACATAGTAAGGATAGGTAAAAGATGACTCCTGCCCAATATCAAAGAAATTTGAATAAAACTAACTCTATCCCTAACACTCGCTCTAACACTAGTCCTAATCCTAACCCTAAAACTAACCCTAACGTGTTTAGAGAACTTTTGATCATAGAAGTTCCAAACTTGTGGAGACTATTGGGGAAATCTAGCTGATGAATCCTGTGCAGTATCAAAGAAATCTGACAAAATGACTGGGGGGACGTATTTCAGTACATGCATACATATTTTCTTGTTGTCTTCTAAAGTGCTCTCAGATAAAGTTTTTTTTTTCATGCTTCAGCTTTGGGATACTTTCACAAAGAAGAAATCAGAGAGTACCGGCAGGTAATTGATTGAGTATGTGAAGTTTCAAGCAGCTAGCACCAACAATGTTTGAATTTGAGCTCCATTTCCATGTACCAATAGAGATCAAAATGAAGTGAACCCTTAAAATATACAGTGTTACTGACAGTGAACACTTGAACTGAGAAGGTCCAACACTGGGGAACTTAACAAGGGTAAGGAAAAGATGAATACTGCCCAGTATCACATAAATTTGAACAAATATAATTGTAAAGCTAATGCTAGATTTGACTCTATCCCCAACCCTAACACTAAGCCATTTAGAGAACCTATGATCATAGAAGTCCCAAAATTGGCAATCCTAGTGGGTCAAGGTAGTAGATGAATCCTGCACAGTATCAAAGTATTATGACCAAATAATAGGGGAAGGTGTTTCAATATATTTATATTTCCCTCTTTTCTCCTAAAGTTCTCTCGGATAAACTTGCTTTTCATGCTTCAGCTTAGAGCTATATTCAAAAGGAACAAACCAGAGAGTGCCTAGAGAGAACTGATTGAGTGTGTGAAATTTGAAGCAGCCAGCACCAACCCTGTTTGATTTCTACCTCCAATTCCATTTAGGTCAAAATGAAATGAAACCTTAAAAACGAAGCTGTTCCTGAAAGCAAACCATTGAATCTTGAGGGCCCAAACTTGGAAAGCCTACTAAGGCTAGGTCAAGGATGAATCCTGTACAGTATCAAAGTAATCTGACCAAAAAAAAAAAAAATCGAAGCTCTTTCAGTACATGTGTATTCTGCTTCCTCTTAAAGAACTCAGAGATAAAGCTGTTACTTTATACTTCATCTTAGGGCTACTTCCATGGAAAACACCAAATTATGCTCACTGAAAATTGATGGAGTGTGTGAAGTTTCAAGCAGCTAGCCCAAACCCTGTTCGATTTCCATCTTCATTTCCAATCACCCCTACAGGGCAAAAAGTAGAGAAACATAAAAATTGAATCTGTTCCTGAAGGCAAACCCTTTATGTAGGAGGCCCAAATATTTGGAGTATAGTCAAAATAGGAAAAAGATGAATCTTGCACAATATCAAAGAAATTTGAAAACAAAACTAACTCTTACCTTAACACTAGCTCTAATCCTAGTCCTAACACTAACACTAACACTAAACTTAACCTGTTTAGAGTCCCTTTGATCCAAGAAGTCCCACACTTGTGGAGCCAACTGGGGCAGGCTAACAGATGAATCTTTCGCAGTATCAAATAAATCTGACCAAATATTTGGGGGAGGAAGTTCAGCACATGTATATTTACATTTTTTTCCTAAAGTTCTCTCACATAAGGTTGCTTTGCATGCTTCTGCTAAGAGCTACATTCACAAAGAATAAACCAGAGAATGCCCATAGAGATCTGATTGAGTGTGTGAGGTTTGAAGGAGCAAGCACCAACAATGTTTGATTTCCAGTTCCATTTCCATTTACCTACATAGGTCAAAATAAAGTGGAAACTTAAAATACAAACTGTTCCAGTCAGCTAACCCTTGACACAAGAATACCAAAACTAGGGAATATAGTAAGTCTATGTAAAAGCTGAATCCTGCCAAGTATCAAAGAAATTTGAACAAAACTGAATCTAGCAAAACACTAGCTGTAAACCTAGCCTTAACCTAATACTAAACCTGACCTAACCTATTTAGAGACACATTGATCCTAGTAGTCCCCAAATAAATAAGCCTAGTGGAGTAAGCTAACAGATAAATCTTGTGCAGTATCAAATAAAACTGACCAAGTAATTGGGGTAGGTATTTCAGTACATTCATATTTCCCTTGTTTTCTCCTAATGTGCTCATGGTTAAATTATTTTTTCATGCTGCAGTTTATGGTACTTTCACAAGGAACAAACCAGAGAGTGCCCACAGAGAGCTGATTAAGTGTGTGAAGTTTCAAGCAGCTAGGACTAACCCTGTTTGATTTACAGCTCCATTATCATTCACATCTATAGACAATAATAAATTGAAACCTAAAAATTTAAACTGTTCCTGACAGTGAACTGGCAAACCTTGAACACCCAAACTTGGGGATGCTACTAAGACTAGAAAAAGGATGAATCCTGTACATTATAAAAGCAATCAAGCAAAAAAAGTTGAAGCTTTCTCTGAAAGTGCTCACTAATATAGCTGTTTCTTTCTACTTCAGCTGTGGGCTACTTCCACAAAAAAAAAAAAAGTAAAATAAAATAAAAAAATAAGGGAATGTGCACTGAGAACTGATTGAGTGTGAGACGTTTCAAGCATCTAGCACAAACCCTGTGTAAGTTCCAGCTCCATTTCCATTCACTCTTATAGGGCAAAATGAAATTAAAGATGAAAATTAAAAGTGCTCCTGAGAGCAAGTCATTTTACCTAGGAGGCCCAAACATGGGGAGTATACTAAGAATAGGAAAAAGATGAATCTGGCCAAGTACCAAAAACGTTGAAAAAATCTAACTCTAACCCTAACACTAGTTCTAACCCTTGACCTAAATCTAACAATAACCGTAACCCTAACCTGTTAAGAGAACCCTTGATCATAAAAGTTTGAGGAGAACAGTGTGACAAGCTTATAGATTAATTCTGTACAGTATCAAAAAATCTGACCAAATATTTGGGGGTGGTATTTCACTACAAGCATATTGCCCTCTTTTGTCCTAAAGTGATCTTGAATAAATTAGTTTTGCATGCTTCATCTTACACCTACTTTCACAAGGAAGAAAGCAGAGAGTTCCCAAAGACAACTGATTGAGTATGTGAAGTTTCAACCAGCTAGAAACAACCCTCTGATTTCTAGCTCCATTTGCATTTACCCACATAGGTCAAAATGAAGTGAGACATTAAGAACAAACTATTCGCGACAGCAAACTATTGAACAAAGAAA
Organism: Marmota marmota marmota; assembly: GCF_001458135.2. Lineage (NCBI taxonomy): Eukaryota > Metazoa > Chordata > Mammalia > Rodentia > Sciuridae > Marmota > Marmota marmota. The sequence goes on along the minus strand of NW_026005582.1, from coordinate 2,793 downwards.
GCCCAAAACTGGGGCATATAATAAGGCTAGGTAAAAGATGAATCCTTCCCAGTATCAAAGAAATTTGAACAAAACAAACAATAAAACTAACACTATCTCTAAAGCTAGCCCTAACCCTAATACTAAACCTAATCCTAACCTGTTTAGAAAATCAGGGGAGCTTACTGGGGCAAGCTAACAGATATTTCCTGTGCAGCATCTAAGAAATCTGACCAAATATCGGGGGAGATAGTTCAGTACATGCCTATTTTCTTGTTTTCCCCTAAAGTACTCTCAGATAAAGTTGTTTTTCATGCTTCGGCTTAGGGTTATATTCACAAGGAACAAACCAGAGAATGCACACAGAGAACTGATTGAGTGTGGGATGTTTCAGTCAGCTAGCACCAACCCTCTTTGATTTCAAGCTTCATTTCCCTTTACTATATAGGTCAAAATGAAGTGAAACCTCAAAACACAAACTGTTACTGTCAACAAACCATTGAACTGAGAAGGTCCAAACCTGATGTACATAGTAAGGATAGGTAAAATATGAATTCTGCCCAGTATCAAGAATATTTGAACAAAACTAACTCTAAACCTAACACTGAGTTTAGACCTAGCTCTAACCCTAATTGTAATTTTAACCCTAACTTGTTTAGATAACCTTTGACCATAGAAGTCCCATAGATGTGAAGCCTAGTGGGGCAAGCTAAGAGATGAAAAATGCACAGTATCAAAGAAATCTGACCAAATAATTGTGGGAGGTAGTTCATTACATTCTTTTTTCCCTGTTGTATCCTAAAGTGCACTCGGATAAAGTTGTTTTTGCATGCTTCTCCTTTGGCCTTTATTAAATAGGAAGAAAGCAGAGAGTGCTTGCAGAGAACTAATTGAGTGTGTTACGTATCAAGCAGCTAGTACCAACCCTGTTTGATTTCCAGCTTCATTGTCATTCACACCTATAGGGCATAATGAAATGACACCTAAAAATTCAAACTGTTCCTGACAGTGAACCATTGAACTTAAAAGCCCCAAATTGGGCATCCAATTAAGGCTAGGTAAAGGATGAATCCTGTACAGTATCAAAGTAATTCGACCCAAAAATTTTGAAGATTGCTCCTAAAGCACTCACAGATGAAGCTATTTCTTTCTATTTCAGCGTTGGGCTACTTCCACAAGAAACAAACCAGAAAATGCACACTGAGAACTGATTGAGTGTGTGAAGTTTCAAGCAAACTTTCAAACCAACTCTCTTGGATTTCAAGCTCTATTTCCATTTACCCATATAGGTCAAAATGAAGTGAAAACTTAAAATACAAACTGTTCCTGACAGTGAACCACTGAACCCAGAAGGCCCAAACCTGGGGAGAATAGTAAGGCTAGGGAAAAGATGAATCCATACCAGTATCAAAAAAATATTGAACAAAAATATCTCGAACACTAGCTCTAAATCTAACCCTAACCATAACCATAACTCTAGCCCTCCCCTATATAGAAAACCATTGATTCTAGATATCCCAAATTTGCGGAGTCCAGTGGGGAAAGTGAAAGATGAATAATGCACAGTATCAAACAAATCTGATCAAATCATTGGGAGACTTATTTCAATACATACACATTTCTGTGTTTTCTCTTTAAGGGCTCTCAGATACAGTTGCTTTTGCATGCTTCAGGTTTGGCCTACCTTCAAAAGAAAGAAACCTGAAAGTGCCCACTGAGAACTGATTTGTGAAGTTTCAAGCACCTCCTACCAACCCTGTTTGATTCCCAGCTCAATTTTCATTCATATCAATAAGCCATAATGATGGAACATCTTAAAATACAAACTGTTCTTGACAGTGAACCATTGAATAGAGAAGGTACAAAACTGTGGAGCATAGTAAGGCTAAGTAAAAGATGAATCTTGCCCAATATCATAGAAATTTGAAGAAATCTAGGGCCACACTGGAGCTCTCTATGCAGATGGAAGGCTTGGCTGAGTGGTTGGTCTCCACTCATTTGGAAGTCGGAAGACTCAGCCTCGCATGAGCTCTCTGCACAGACGGAAGTCTCAGCTGTGCATGTGCTCTCAGCTCAGAGGGAAGTCTCAGCTGCGCGTGTGCTCTCAGCTCAGAGGGAAGTATCAGCTGCACGTGAGCTCTTGGCACAGACGGAAGACTCGGCCGTGCAGGCACTCTCAGTACAGAGGACAGGTAGCACAGAAAACAGAGGCTTTGCTTGTGGGTCACCAGACCAAGCTCTGGACACGGGCAAAGGTCACTCCAGAACAACCCATCTCACCAAACACCCTACATAGGTAATAGATGGAAACAATCTTGGAAAACCTTACTCACCATCTAATGGTGGCCGTGGCTACTAGCTCAGTTCTGTGGCTGCTCAGGTACCTGGTTTCCAACTCTCCTACCTCCAGCTGTGATAACTCAAGATTTTTCTCACAAGCTTTTTTGTTTTTTGTTTTTTTGGGGGGGCTTAGCTATCAATGCAGAACAGCAACTGTACAGGTACCTAGTTTCCAACTCAGAGGCTAAGAGTACGGAGGCTCCAGGTAGAAGCTCATGCCCTCTCAAACTGGCTACCTCTATCACCCTTTGCACAGAGACTCAAGGTAGCAATAGACAACCCCACCTACTGGAATAAAACAGAGTTCTGAGAGACTTTTCTTTTCTCGCTCTTCTCATCTATTCTCCTCTACCCTTCCCCCTCTGGCCCTCACAATCTCAACCTATGTGAAACCATGAACTTTGCATGAAATTGAACTTTAAGAACTGAGTCACCAGAATAGTTTAATATAGATAAATTGCATAGGCCCACCTC
>NW_026005581.1:0-6783 GCF_001458135.2 Marmota marmota marmota | reverse complement strand
ATTATTTCAGAAGCAGTACTTTGATTTGAGCTTTGAGATTACAATTTGATGGTTTCTAGAAAGTTGATGAGTTTTATAAATGAAGAATAATAATGATTTTTTTTTCTGAAAGTAAAATAATCAGTTTTTGAAGTTGAGATGAATTTGGTTTTGGTGGAGCAGGTAGTGGAGCTAATGGTTTGGATGTGAGGAGTACTCCTAAAGTTTATGAGTGAGACAATGCTAGAAGGTGTAGAGGACAAATGAATAGACTGAGAGAATCTTAACCCAATCAGTGAATCAATCTCCTGAAGGGATTAAATGAGTGGTAACTGAAGGCAGGTAGGGTGTGGCTGGAGGAGGAGGGTTATTGGGGGTGTGCCTTTGGGGTATATCTTTTATATCTGACAAGTGGAGTCTCCCTCTGCTTCCTGATTATCTTGTGAGCAGCTTCCCTCTGCCACACTCTTCCACCATTATATTTTATCACACCTGATATTCCTAGGAAGGGAGCCCACTGTCTGTGGACTGAGACCTCTGAAACTGTGAACCCCCAAATCTTTTCCTCCTCTAAAATTGTTCTTTTCAGGTCTTTTAGTCACAGCAGCAAAAAAAGCTCACTAAAACAGAGTCTACCTTTGACCTAAAAGGAAACAGGCATTAGCCTCTTATTTTTGCCTGAAGCCTTTTTTTCCATTACCAAAATGAAATGAAGTAAGAACAAACACAAGCACACAGCTTGTGAGTTTGAATGGACTTGCTCTATTACCCAAATTAGCTCTCTTTATTTCATTTCATATTTTAGATTAGCTTAAAGGTCTCTGGAAACTCTTGTCAGCCTTGCTTGAAAGTATTCTTCTTGAGCAATTGAATAAGCTTGGCTTACATACTGTAAGAGCAATTTCATATCCGGGACCTTTGTGAACTAGCAAAGCAAATATTAAATTGCAACACATTTCCCTGGCCTGACAGAATTAGGGAGTTTCTTAAAACTGGTTTCAAGTTTTGGCTTGTTCTAATCTAGACCCACCCTGAGGGGATTCTTGTGCTCTAAATTCTTAAAATGAGAAAAACACCCAGTACCTGACTTGGACATTTTATGTCAATTATGCCAGTATGATAAACATGATAAGAAGATGGTAATTTTGTGGTTCTTCTTTTCCCCCCATATTAAACTGTTAAACATTAGCTTTTATGTTTTATTTAGTGAAAACCAGTAGTGCTTTCTTACATGAAATACATAATCATTATAGTATTGTGTGTGTGTGTGTGTGTGTGAGAGAGAGAGAGAGAGAGAGAGAGAGAGAGAGAGAGAATCATTGGATTAATCAGTTAACAGAAACTAGCCTTATCATCAAACAAATTTCAATGTGTAATTTTTAATCTCAATTTTCCCCAAATAAATGTCAACTCTGCACATATCTCTTTTCCATTCAAACAGCAAGTCTATATTTTCTTTCTTGCTAATATCATCGTCTAGGTAAAACAACTAGGAATATAGCAGTATCTGATTAATATGGAAAGTCTATGTTAATAAAAAAGAAAGATGGAAGTTGGGATTAGCAAAGTGTAATTTAAAACATTATTTGGTTAATTTGTTAAGATGATTGTTTTTTATCGGGAAATGAAACTCTAATAAGTCAAGGTGATATACAACTAGGGGAACAAGGGCACCATGGGATCAGACTGGATTGATATCGTTACTTGTCTCTAGAATCCTGCAAACCAGCTTCTGAACATGCAAGTTAACTGCATATCTTCCCAACTTGTGAGGTACATAATATATAATAGTCTCAAATGGCATTTGCTTTCTTAGACCACCAAGAGACTGTCTCATGCAACAGCAAAGGGTTTATTGGGGGTCCAGCATGCTGGGGCTCAGAGCTCACTTCAGAAGAGCAGAGAACAAAGAGCCCCGAGAACCACTTGAGCAGAGTTTATATACATTCTTTAGAGAGGGCAGGGGCTTTACAAAAATCATAGCCTCCTTTAGCAAATCATCATATACCGCGGGAAAATCAAATAACAACTCTAAAACATGATTAGCACATTCATTGGCGGGAACAGGTCGGGTGGGGGTGATTGGTTAGTACTAAGATAGGTATATATTTAAACTGATTGGTTGAAGCCCTGAGATGTGTCCATGCTGAGCTGCACGGTTTCTGGGAAGGGGTGATTTAGTAACTAGGTGGTCAGGGGAAGATTTCGACACACATCTAACAGGCAGTTCCGGGAATTGTCTTAACTGCCACAGGAATTTCAGGCTCTGAGCGCAGCTTGGAAACTTCTACAAAACCTGGTCCTTTACATTTTAACTTCAATTTCTTTTATCCTTTCATTTCCCACTCCTTTTTATGACTACTTTTAATCTTAAAAGTAATAAAACATAATTATTGGGGGGTCTCACATTCTATTTCTGTCAGTGGAGCGTATTGCTGTCTAATTACCATGAGTTTCACCTGTCCAATCTGAGCCTGGAGAAAAGAAACTATGCAGTTAAGCAAACAGGGTCCCACAGTTAGTAATAGCATAAGGATGATCAGGGGTCCAGCTTTCTCTCTGGCACTCTTCAAGGTGTTTTCTCAATTTACTCATGGATTCTTTTACAACTCCAGTATGGTCAGCATAAAAACAACATTCATTCTCTCAGTGCAGCACAGAGGCCCCCCTCCCTCATGAAGAGGAGGTCTAATCCTCGCCTATTCTGTAAAACAACTTCAGAGAGAGAGGTTAAGATTCCTGCAAAGCTGTGATGGAGGTCTCTAACGTCTTCAAGTCTTGATCTATTGCTGTTTCTAATTGGGCCATTTGTTGTGACCCACGGATCATAGCAGCTCTTCCCGTACACACTCCTGCAGCAGCTCCTATCCCCAATAGGATGGCGAGAGTAAGGGACACTGGCTCCTGGCGAAATCGGGTTGTTTGTCCCCCTAGTAGACCTTCAAATGATTCTGCATCATGATAGAGCACCCTGGGGAGTATCTGCACCATTACACAATAATTTACAGAGCTGTCAAATACCTGGGCTAAAATGCAAGGAGTTAGCCCTGAGTCGCATGACCCTAGACATAAGCCTGCTCCAGTTACCTCCGGGAGGGTTAACTTAGGATTTACACCCCATGTACAGAATGAATCATTAGTTCTTATATCATAGGTTCCATTAACAGATATTCCTTCATAGTAAGGGGGTGCTGCCGAAAGGCAGAGCCAGCAGGACTGAGTTAGTTCCGGCTGGGTGGAGTTCAGTACTGTAAAAGTGCCTTGAATGAGTTCCCATGGGGAGGATTCAATATTAGTATGAGTAGAGGGAATAGAGGATTTGGAAGTGAGAGGGTTAATGTGAGGAGATGGGCTAGGGCTGGGTGGTTTGGGAGTATGTGGGAGCCATGACTTGATGGGATTAGGCCCGACCGAGGTTACTGGTGGGCTCCATTTAAATCTTATGATGAACCTTAATCCATAGTCATATCCATGTACATAGAACCTCATTCCCCAGGACATTCCTGACACCCATGACTGAGGGTGTCCTTTACCTTTGGGTGTAAAAGTTATATTTAGAGGGTTACATAGAACTCCTGTTTTGCACTTGGTTGTCTTATATCCATCTGCATGACAGTCACGGGGGTTTAACTTGGTGTCATTCCGTCCTACCCGAATTAGACTATCAGGGGAGTTCGGTTTCCAATAAACAGTCCCTGTTTGTTCACATCCCCATGTATTGCAATATAAATCATTTTGTCCCCCACATGATCGTGCCTGCTTGCGACTTCGGAAGTCCGCAGGACAGACATAGAAATCCAACTCAGCCAGTTTGCATCGAGCCATTGGGGTACTGCAACCTCCATATTTTTGTTCTATTGCACTTGTGGGGCAGTTCCTAGCAAAATATGGGATTTGGTTGGGATTTTCTACATCTAGGATATCCCAATCGCCCATGGCAAACTGACAAATGTCTGGATGAAGGGATGGCCACCAAGTCCATAAGGGAGCTGTATGTGAGATGGACCATACGACCTGTCCAGTAGGATTTATAATTTGCCATTGCTGCTGAACAGGTTGATGGGGATTAGGACTGCTGATGGTCAAGGGGAGGGTCCATAGCCCTATCCATATGGCGAATACGCAGTTCGAAAGGGTTACCAGTCTTTTCCAGTTTCCAGCCGGAGTCCGGACAGGGCGCAGGCTTGAGATGGGAGGCATGGATCCAGGAAACGATCCCATTCACCTTCACCGCTGTAGGTGTTATAAGCAGCACCTGGTATGGTCCCTTCCAGCGGGGTTCCAGGGAGGACACCTGATGCCGTCTCATGTAGACAAAATCTCCCACTTGATATCGATGTGGGGTTCCCTTGTCTCTGGGCTGATAAGCAGTGGCCAACTGTTTCCACAGGTATCGCTGGGTTTGTTCAAGGGCTTTGAGTCTGTCAAGCAAGGGGGTGTGAAAGGAATCATTAAGTCTCAGAGTTGGGGTTAAGTCCCTTACTGGAGGAGGGGCACCATAGAGAATTTCATAAGGGGTGAGGTTACACAAAGAGGCGGAGGGGATATTTCTTGCACGAAACAGTGCATAAGGTAGGAGCATAGTCCAATCTTTTATGCTGGTCTCCAAGCTTAATTTCGTTAAGGTCTCTTTGATGGTTCTATTCATCCTTTCTACCTGTCCTGAGCTCTGGGGTCTATAAGCACAATGTAACTTCCAATTAATCCCCAGGGTCCTGGCCAATCCCTGACTTACCTGGGCCACGAACGCCGGTCCGTTATCGGACCCTATTACCTTAGGCAGGCCGAACCTTGGAAAAATGTCTTCTAGGATCTTTTTGACCACCATCTGAGCCGTTTCTTTCTTCGTGGGGAAGGCTTCAACCCATCCTGAAAAAGTATCTACAAAGACTAGGAGATATTTAAGTCCATACCTTGCTGGCTTAATTTCAGTAAAGTCCATTTCCCAGAATTGTCCTGGTCTGGTTCCTCGTAAGCACTTCCCTGCAGGAAGCTTGGATGGGTAAGCATTAACTAATTGGCAGACTTGACAAGCTCTAGTCACCTGCTCAGCTATTTCTTTCCTCTGTGAGTCAGTCAATAATAAGTCCTTTCTTCAGTCCTTTAAGAGTGCCTGTAACTTCTTTGAGCCTAAGTGGGTGAGCTGGTGTACGTCTTTGACATAAAGTTGGGCTTTTTGAAATTGTAAACTTGGCTCTGTAGGGTCCCAGAGTTCTGTATCTGTCTCCTCAGATGATAAGAAGAGTTTTTACTGAAGGATTTAGAAACTCCACTTGGGGACCATCAGGGTTAAAGGTTATTCTAGCCCGGAGTTTGGTAAGCAGATCCTTGCCAATCAATGGGGCCGGGCATTCTGGGATTACTAGGAAAGAGTGGTGGACTTTTCCCTTTCCTAGGTCCATAGTCCTCTTAGTTGTCCAAGCCCGATATCTACTGCCATTAGCCCCTTGAACTAGGGACCTTTTATTTGATAGGGGGCCCAGTGGGGTCTTAAGGGCTGAGTATACTGCTCCTGTATCCACTTCAAAGTTCACTGGGGTCCCCTCCACTTCAAATGTTACCCTGAGCTCGGGGAGGGGATCCGAGCCCTGACTTTCCTAGTCCTCTTCTAGAGTCAGCACGGCGGGCTGGCGCGGCTGCTTCTTTTTGGGGCACTCTTGGCCCAGTGTCCTTTTTCTTTACAGTAGGCACATTGGTCTGAGGCCAGGGGCAGCTTTTGGTGTGGGCCCAGGTATCCCTTCCTGTCTCCCTGCTTTTTAACTTCTGGCCTATTTGCTGCTGTGACCAGGACCATAGCCAATGCTTTAGTCTGCCTTTTGCTCCTTTCATCCTCCTTTTGTTCCCTTTCCTTCTCTCTCCTCTGTTCCCTCTCTTCCTCAGTTTCTCTCTTATAATATACTTTCTCAGCTTCTCTGACTAAATCTCTTAAGGTCATATCTTGTAATCCATCTAGACGTTGTAACTTTCTCTTAATATCTAAGGCAGCCTGCCTGATAAAGGCCATTGCAACAGATGCCTTTTGGTCCTCTGCCTGAGGATCAAAAGGAGTATATCTCCTATATGCTTCCATAATTCTCTCCAGAAACATAGAGGGAGACTCATTAGGCCCTTGGATAATCTCTCTTACCTTGGCCAAATTAGTCGGCCATCTGGCGGCCGCTTGGAAACCCGCTATTAGAGCCCGGCGATAAGTGGGCTACCTTCAAAGGTGTTGGGGTCCCAGTTGGGTCGGTTTAAGGGGAAGCCAGCTTCAATGATGTTGGGAAGTTGGGTTGGTCGCCCATCTGGTCTGAGAATATTCTTTCTGGCTTCCAAGAGGATTCTCTCTCGTTCCTCTGTCGTGAAGAGAGTCCCCAGGAGTTGTTGGCAGTCATCCCAAGTGGGCTGGTGCGTAAACATCAGCGACTCAACTAAACCTGTGAGTTGGGTGGGGTCCTCAGAAAAAGGGGGATTGTTATTTTTCCAGTTATATAGATCTGAGGAGGAGAAAGGACAGTATTGGTAGGCTTGCATTTCCCCTCCATAGCCATCATCTATCATGGGCCCGTAGGGACAGAGAGGAAGCATCACAGGGGCTTCTATTATTCATCGTCAGCGGGTTCCTTTAGCTGGCCTAGCTTCCTCCAGGGGAGGAGGGGCTGCTGCTGCTGCGGGGAAGTCCTCTGGAGGCCTCGGGTCTGGCCCAATTGCCTCCAGTGGCAGAGAGGCTGAGTCAGCGACGGGAGGGTCATCTGGAGTGTGATGGGGGTTGGGGAGTGAGGGTAGAGGATAAGGAGGGGGAGGAGAGTCCAGTAAAGTTAAATC
>NW_026005580.1:0-6785 GCF_001458135.2 Marmota marmota marmota | reverse complement strand
CCCTAAAACTTTCCCTAACCATAAACAAACCCTCTTCCTTACCGTAACAATAACACTCACCCAAAAACCTGAACATAACCCTAATCCTAATGTAAACCTATCACTAACACTGACCCTACACCGTATCCTAACATAAACTCTAACCCTAACCCTAAAACTTACACTACACCTAACCCTAACCCTAATCTGAAACCTAACCCTAATTGGAAACCTAACCCTAAATTTTATTCTAAACTTATCCATAAACCTTACCCTACCCAACAGAAACCCTAATCCTAACCTAAACCTAACCCTAAACCTAAACCAAACCCTAAGCATAACCCTGAATCCAACACTAAACCTAAACCTAAAGTTAACCCTAACCATAACACTGACAAGAACTCTAACCCTGACTCTAACCCTAACTCTAACCCTAACACTGACACTAAACCTAAATCAAACCCTAACCCTAAAGCTAACAACAACCCTAACACTAACCCTCAACTTAACACTAACCCTAACAATAACTATAAACCTAACAACAACCCTAATTTTTACCCTAACACTAACTCTAATACTAACCCTAAAACTAACACTAAACCTAACCCGAACCATAATCCAAAACCCAACACTAACTGTAACCCTAATCCTATACAAAACACTAACCTAACCCTAACACTAACCCTAACTTAACTCCCACCCTAACCTAACCCTAACACTAAAACTAACTCTAACCCTCCCTATAAAACTAACTTTAACACAAAACCTAACCCTAAGTCTAAGCCTAACTCTAACACTAACCCTAACCATAACCAAAACCCTCACCCTAAAACTAACCTTAACCCTAAACCTAACAATAACTCTAAACCTAACCTTAATCATAACTCTAACCCTAATCTAAATCTTACACTAAACTTACTCCTAACCCTAACACTAATACTAAACCTTACCCTAACCTCACCTCTAAACCTAAATCTAAACCTATGCCTAACTTTATCCCTAAAACTAACCCGAACATTAATCCTAATCCTAAACCTAATACTAATTCTCAGCCTAACCCTAAACCTAATATTAACCCTTACCCTAACCCTAACCCTAACACAAAACCTTTCCAAAAATCTAACCCTAACACTAACTTAACCCTCACCCTAATCCTAACACTAACACTAACTATAACACTAAAACTAACCCTTACATTAACCCTGACCCTAAACCTAAACCTAACCATAACTCTAAACCTAACACTAAACCTAACCTAAAGCCTAACCCTAATCCTAAAATAATCCAAACCCTAAATCTAATGTCAACCCTTACACTAACCCTAACCCAAACCCTAATCCTGACTCTACCTTATACTCTAACCATAAACTTAAACCTAACACTAACCCTAAACCTAAATAACACTAACCCTAACCCTAAACTTAACCCTAAGAAAACCCTAACCCTAACTCAAACACTAACCATAACTCTAAACCTAACCTTAACACTAACCCTAAACCTAATCCTAAAACTAACACTAATCCTAACCCTACCTCTAACGCTAACCCTAACACTAAACCTAACACTATCCCTAACTCTAAACTGAAAACTAACCCTAAACCTTACCCTAAGGTTAACCCTTACACTAACCTTGACAAGAAACCTTACACTAACCCTAATCATAACCCTAACCTAAAACTAAACCAAACCCTAACCCTATCCATTATCCCAACCCTAAACCTAAACCTAACATTAACCCTAACACTAACACTAACCATAAACCTAACCCTAACCATAAAACTAACCCTTACTATAACTCTAAGCCTAAGCCTAACCCTAACCCTAACAATAACACTAACCCTAACCCAAAACCTAAAACTAAATATAACTATAACCCTAACTCTAACCCTATCACTAACCACAACTTTAAAAGAAACCCTAATGCTAACCCAAACCCTAAACCTAACCCTAACTTTAACACTAACTCTAACCTTAACCCCAATAATAACCCTAACTCTAATCCTAACCCAAAATCTAAAGTTAAACATAACACTAAGCCTAAAACTAACCCTATCTCTATCCCTAAACTGAACACTAAACCTAATTTTAAACCTGACCTTAAATTAACACAAACCCTAAAACTAACCATTACCCTAACTCTAACACTAACCCTCTTACCCTAACTCTTACCATAACACTAATCCTAACCCTAAGCTTAAACCTAACACTAACCCTAACCCTAACCCTAACACGAACCTTAAAACTATCCTTAACCCTAAACCTAAACCTAAAACTATCATTAACTCTAATCCTAACCCTAACACTAATACTAAAACTGACACTAACTGTCACAATATACCTAGCCCCAATGCTAACCCTAACTTTTACACTAACACTAATCCTAATGCTAACTCTAAAACTAACCCTAACACTAACACTATACCTAACCATTATTCTAAAACTAACACTAAACCTAACACTGAACCTAAAACTAACCCTAAACTTAACCCTAAACAAAAAAATAATAATAACCCTGTCACTAACCATAACACTAACCCAAACCCTAACCCTAACCTAACACTAACTCAAAACCTAAAACTAATTCTTACCCTAACCCTAACCCTAACACAAACCCTATCCCTAACCTAATTCTAAACTTAACCCTAACCCTAACACTATCCCTAATCTAAACCTAAAACTAACACTAACCCTAAACCTAATCCTAAGTCTAACCCTAAACCTAACCCTATCATCCCTAACATTAACCCTAACCCTAACTCTCAAACTAACCCTAACACTATCCCTACTTCTAAACCTAACACTAAACCTAAACTTAACACTAACCCTATCCCTAACACTAACCCTGACCCTAACCCTAACACTAACTCTAATCCTAATCGTAACCCTAACCCTAACACTAAAACTAAACTTAACCTTAACTGTAACATTAAACGTAACACTAAACCTAAACATAACCTTATCCCTAAACCTATCCCTTTCCGTAACGTTAACAATAACCCTAACCATAACCATAACCCTAACACAAACTTTAAGCCTCACCCTAATTTTAACTCTAACCCTAACACTAACCATAAGCATAACCCTAACGCTAACACTAACCTTAATCCAAACCCTAAAATTAAACATTACCCTGAACCTAACTTCCATAACCCTAACACTGAAACTATACCTAACCTTAAACCTAACCCTAACACTAACCCTAACCCTAATCCTAATCCAAAACCTAACCGTAACTGTAACCCTAATCCTATACATAACCCTAACCCTAATCCTAACACTAAACCTAACACAAAACTAACCTTAACCTAAACCTAACCCTACCCATAACTTTAACTCTAACACTAACCCCAACCCTACCTACAACCCTAACCCTTACACAAAGTATTACCCTAAACCTAACTCTTCCCTAACACTAACCTATCCCTACACCTAACCATAACCCTAACCCTAGCCCTAAAGCTAAACATAACATTAATCCTAACACTAAACCTAAAACTAATGCTAAACTTAACCCTAAACCGGACACTAAACCGAACTCTAACTGTAATGCTAAATCCAACCTTAACCCTACAACTAACCCTAACCCTAACTCTAACACTAAACCTAAAATGAAAACCAACCATAACACTAATACTAAACCTAAGCCTAACCAAACACAAACCTTAACACTAACCCTAACACTAACACAAAATTTAAACCTAATCCAAACCCTAACCCTAACCCCCAAACTATCTTTAACTCTAACCATAAACCTAACACTAACCTTAACACTAACCATAACACTAACTCTCAGAATTAAACTAACCCTAACCCTAATCCCTAACTTTTACAGTAACACTAAACCTAACCCTAACACTAAGCCTAACACTAACCATAACCATAATCCTAATCCTAACACTAATACTAACCCTAACCCTAACACTAACACTAACCCTAACCTAACGCTAACACTAACCCAAACCCTCACCCTAATCCTAATCTAACAATATCCCTAACCCTAACCCTAACTAACACTAATATTAAACCTAAAACTAACTTTACTTTAATCTTAATGTAACTAAACCTCTCATTAACCATAAACCTAACAATAACCTAATCGTAATTCTAATCATAACCCATTCATTAACATAATATTAACACTAACCCTAACCCTAACTCTTACACAAACCCGCACCCAAACCTTAACAAAAACACTAACCCTAAACCTAACCAAAACCACAACCTTAACCCTAACACTAACCCTAACCCAAACCTATCCCTAACACTGGCCCTAACATTAACCCTAAACCTAACACTGACCCAAACCCTAACACTAACCCTAATCCTAACACTAACCATAACCCATCCCTAACACTCACACTAACATTTACCCAAACACTAACCCTAACCCTAACTCTTACCTTAACCCTAACCCTAACCCTAATCTAACACAAATCCTAAGCCTACCCCTAAAAATAAAGCTAACCGTAACACTACCATTAAGCTAACCCTAACACTAATCCTAATTATAACACTAACACTAATCCTAAAACTAAGTCTAACCCTAAGACTAATTCTAACCATAACCATAACCATAACCCTAACACTAAAACTAACATTAGACGTAAACCTAACCTTAATCCTAAACCTAACTCTAACCAAAACCTTAACACTAAGATGAACCCTAACCCTAAAACTTACACTAACTCTAAATTAAACCATAACAATTATCCTAACCCTAATCTAATCCTAACATTAAACGTATTCCTAACACTAACACTAAACCTTATCCTAACCTTAACACTAAACCTAAATCTAACACTATTCCTAACCCTATTGCTAACACTAACCGAATATTAAACCTAAACTTAAACCTAACACTAACCGTAATCCTAGTCCTAACCCTAACACTAATACTTATCCTAAACCTAACTCTAAACCTAACACTAAACATAACCCTAATCATAACCCCAACACTAACACTAATTCTATCACTAAACATAAGTCTAACTTTAACCCTAATCCTAACACTAAACCTAAACCTAAGCCTAACCATAACCCTTCCCTAAACCTAACCATAATCCTAACCCTAAGGGTAACTTTAAACCTTACACTAACCCTAACCCTAACCCTAACTCTTACTCTTAATTTAACTCTAACTGTAACCCTAAACCCAACACTAACGCTCAACCTAACCTAACGCTAACCCTAACACTAACCCTAACCCTAACTATAACCAAAACACTAACCTTGCACTAACCCTAACTCTATCACTAATCATATCTCTAAAAATAACTCTAACACTAAAACTAACCCTAACCATAACACTAATGCTAACCCTAACTGAAACCTAACTTTAACCCTAACCCTAACCCTAAACTTATCCCTAACAAAAACACTAAACCTAATTTTATTCATAATCCTAAACCTAACCCTAAACCTAATCCTAACACAAACCCTATCCTTATCCAAACCATAACCCTAAACCTAACCCTAACACTAACACTTATCGTAACAAAAACCGTAACCCTAAACCTAACCATAAAATTAATCCTAAATCTAACTCTAACTGAAACCCTAGCACTAAACCTAAACCTATCCCTAATTATAATCCGAATATTAGCCTAAATAGAACCCTAATATTAACATTAACATTAAACTTAAATGTCACTTTAACACTAACCATACCCCTAACCCTAAACCTAAACTTAAAATTAACCCTTAACTTAAACCTAACCCTAATCCTATCCCTAACCAAAACACTTGCCCTAAACATATACTAAAACTAGCCATAACACTAAACCTTACCCTAACCCTAACCCTAACACTAACACTAACCCTAACCCTAACACTAAACCTAACACTAATCCTAACCCTATCCCTAATCCTAACCCTAAGCCTAATCCTAACCCTAACACTAACCAAACCCTATCCTTAACACTAACCTTAACACTAAAACTAAACCTAATCTAACCCTAATCCTAACCCTAACCATCACACTAAGCAAACCCTAACTCTAATCCTAAACTTAATCCTAAACCGAATCTTAAATCTTTCCATAACCCTAATCCTAACATAAAACCTAACCCTAACCTAACCCTAATTTAACCCTAACCATAACACTAAAACTAACACTCACCATAACACTAACCCTAACAGTAAACCTAACCCTAACCCTGACCATAACCCTAAAATGAACCCTAACAGTAACTCTAACACTAACCCTAACACTAATACTAAACCTAAACCTAACCCCAACCCTAAAACAAATTGTAATGATAAACCTAATCCTTACACTAACCCTAACATTAACCCTAAACCTAACACTAAACATAACCCTAACCCTAAATTTTACCCTTACCCTAACCCTAATGCTAACACTAACCCTAACCCAAATCCTAACTCTACCCCTAATCCTAAATCTTACCCTAATTTTCACCCTAATTCTAATCATAACCCTGTCCATAACACTAACCCTAAACCTAACACTAACACTATATATAAGCCTAACATTAATCCTCACCCTAACACTAACCCTAATTTACCCTAACACTAACCCTAACCCTAAACCTAACCCTAATCCTGACACTAAGCCTAACTCTAAATGTAACCATAAACCTAAAACTACGCCTCACCCTAACCCTAATCCTTACCCTATCCCTAACCATAATCCTAAACCTTACCCAAACTTATAAAACTAATCCTAACCCGAACCCTAACACTTACCCTATACCTAACCCTAAACCTAACACTAAACCTTACTTTAATTGTAAATTAACCTGAACCCGAACCCTAATTCTAACGCTAAGCCTAAATCTATCTAAACC
>NW_026005579.1:0-6795 GCF_001458135.2 Marmota marmota marmota | reverse complement strand
ATTCATTGTTTAGCATAATATATCCACACTTCATGTGCTTGATAACATTAGCATACACCAAACTCATCTCTGTTATTGATGGTATTTATAGTCTTCTAGTTTCTCAATTGATTAAATATTGAGTTAAAGAGGATAAAATTTTGGTGTTGTCTGTAATTAGTTAGATTCTGGTGAATAAAAATAGCATACACAAATTCCTTCTTCTGACAGTATTGTGTTGATCTTTCTTCATCTACCTTCTAGACTAATAATATACATAGAACAATAAATAAACTTATTCTCTCATAAATTATCAGGCATATTTAATTATTTGACAGAAGTTTAAGAATAAATCTGACCTAATATTCTACCCAGTAGCTGAATAGGTAAACTGTCTCAATTCTTCTATAAACAATTTCCCTGGTGCCAGTGTCTACTCATTCTTTAAGAGAAGAACTTGAATTATAATATACATCAGATGAAATAGTTAACAGGATTAGCTGGATTAGACCTAAGACCTCACCTTTAGCTCCTGCTACTACTTTCAATATTCTTCTTTGACTCATTTGTGTTTGCTCCTTTCAGTGTTTTATTTTAACTCTTTAGGCTATTCTCAAACTACCTTACTCAGTCATCTGGACAGTCCTTACAGATGATCCAAATATCACTTAGGATCACAGCACTAATCCTCATCCTGGTTTATTAGGGAGGCCCCTCATTATCTCCCACCTACTTCTTATTTACCTTTCTACTATTGTCTACTATCATTCCCTCTTGAACTTAGTCTATCCACACTGGTCTTCCTTGCTTTGCCTGAAACAGAGATTTTTAAATTCGTTGCTCTCTATAGTTTTTTTTTTTTTTTATTCACATATTCACATGGCTCTATTCCAGTAGGAAAGATTGTCATTTCACATGTGTCATAGACAGAATAAAGCTCTTTCTCCCAAGATGTGCACATCTTAATCCTCTGAACCTATGTACACATTAATTTACATGGCAAAATATATTTTGCATAGTGTTAAGATCTTGAGATGAGGAGTGTTCTGAAATATCCAGGAGAGCCCAGTATAATCACAAGAGATCTCATAAGAGGGAGACAAGAAGGAAAAGTTGGAGAAAAGGCAATGTTATAATGAAAACAAAGGAAAATCTATGTGAAGAGGAACCATAAGTCAAAGTTTGAGGACAGCTTCTAGAAGCTAGAAAAGGTCATGAATGAATTATTTCCCTGAGCTTCTGCAAGGGTATTGGTGCCAACCCTGACCTCCAGAACTGTAATATGAAAACTGTATTGCTTTAAGCCTTGTTCTCCTGTTTCATGTAAGATTGAGCCATAGGATTAGTTTTGATCAATAGGCTATGAGCATAAGGAATATGTTTATATTTGACACTAAAGCATTTAAAAGCTGATATATTATTTTCTAGTCTTGTTCCATAATGCAGAAACACCCAAGACTAAATAATCCTGAGTAGCTTGAGCAGGTGAAGCTGTAATCATCCATGGTGCCTTAATGACCCTGTAGAGCAGAGCACCTCACCAATAGTCAACAAGAAATAGAAGCAAGAGATAATCTTTGGTTGTGTCATCCCTGAGATTTAATAATTAATTTGCTATTACAGAAGAGACTAACACCATGAATAACCCACTTCTTTGAGTTCTTTGGCCAATTGCCTCTTTTCAATAAGAAGTTGTCTGAACACATATAAAATAAATAAATAAATAAAATTTTACTTCTTTCACTGGTAATGTAATACATTTTTCTCTATTTTGGTTTATTTTATTTGTCTTTTCCAATGGCAATCTTTGGTATCTGTCATACTACATGTCTTACTTATTTCTTAACCATCAATCTCTTTCACAAGAGTGTCAGCTCCAACACGATAGAGATTTTGCTCTGTTTATTGCTGCCTTCTCCCAGCACCCAGACATGCTTAGAATGTGGTAGGAGTTCATCACATAATTAAGGAAAGAAAGAATGGCCCCTTACAGGTGACTATTTATTATTTTCCACTCTTTTCTTGCTGATAAAAGTTGTTTCTACTCATTTCCTGACTTCAAATTCTGCCCCAGGCATAAGCTCACTTCAGTCCTGAACCATTTCTTTGATTTTTTTTCTCACATTCAAATTCTACATTACAAAGTGTGTCAAGAGCTTTTTCAATTTTTATGTCTCCCATAAGCCTTGATAGAACTGAAAATATGACAAAATGAAGAAAGAGGTTATATGAACCAAACATAAACCACATGCTAGAACATTGGATAGAGAAATAAGTGTAACCTATCTTCAAGGAAGTCTTGATAATGAGAGGGCTGGTATGCAATCAAGCCAAAAACCTATCCATGAAAAAACTTCATTATCTTTTACTAAAATTTTGCATTTAGCTGCAGAGTCTAAAGAAAATTTCCTGGAAAGTGTTATATTAAAGCTGGGTAATTTGTCATTTTATTAGAACACTCTTTTTTGACTACTAACTACTGGCTATGTAACCATCAGTATAACAAGTGCTGGGGATTAAACAAAGGGGAGATGAACCCACATTGTCACTACCCTCATACGGCCTATTTGGTCACCAATTGGGAAAGCTTGTGGAGAAAGGAGTGACATTCTCTTTGTTACAGGGCAAGGATCTGCTGCAGAGCCGAGATTCTCTCTCAGCAGTTATTATGATCAATTTAGATCGTTTTCAGACATTTTGCTCAGAGTAGCAGGTGTGAATTCATTAGAAGGCATGTAACATTCTTTAGGGAAGCTTGCATGTAAGTTGTAATGAATTGCAGGTGATCAAGAATGTCATGTTATAGGTGTATGTAGGGCAGGGGAAGGACATAGAGGAGATCAAAGGGAGCCTTATAATATTTTAAATACCCTTAGAAATAGTTTATAAAAATTACTTGGAGTCAACAAAATTAATTTACAGAAAAGAATAATATGATTATGTAAACAATTTAGAAAGATTGGTATGCAATGAATTTGGTAGATGGAAAGAATACAAAATTATGGGCAAGTCCCCAGAGTCCTATTAGAATTTTATTATGACAATAAAAAAGACAAATTACAAGTTATTTGAACTTGGGCATGAAAAGGAATAGAGAGAGTGGCTGAATGATGCAGTGAGATTTAAGGTCTTAAGCCAGGAGGAAAGATTGATTCAGAAATAAAGTCAGTGCAGACAGTAAACATGAACCTTTCTTTCTAAAATAACCTGATTAAAATAAGGCAGGTGATAACCTAAATTTAATGGGTATTTTCTATGAATACTGATAATGGTTTTCTTCTTCCTGAACCTTAAAACTTATGCTCAGTTTTAAGGGATTCTTAATTTTTTCTAAGATCTTTTAAATAATGTGTGTTAACTTCCGCCAAAAATATATGGTTTAAAATCAACCCTAATGTTTCAGCTTAGAAGAATATTTAGAAAAAAATAAAGTAAAATAAAACTTAAAAGTCATCATTTATTGCAATAATGGATATCTGTTTGCTTTGACTTCACATTTAGGATGTAAATCCTCCTAATTATCAAGGGACTGCCAAAGTTCTTATCCAACTAATATCTAGTTTGCTCAGTGAGAACTTTTGTTATCTGTTGATCACATAAAGTTGAAACTATATTTAAAAAAATAAAAAGTACATATCAGGAAAGGAGAGCCACAATCAGCATAACAGACATTTGCTTGGACACATAATGGTAAATCTGAAGACAGAGATATATAATTTGATTTACATCACTTGCATGAGCTGGCATCATACCTTTTTGAGATGAATTGTACAAGAACCATTGCCAGTGAGGAATCATTAAATACTTGTAATCTGGAAGACACTGTATCTCAGTTGAAACAGGATGTGTGAACAAAATGTAAAAAAAAAAAAAAAAAACTAAGTAAGTAAATTGACAATACAGGAATGAACTCATTTATAGGAGTCAGTCTAGTCCAGAGCCAAAGCAAAAGGTAGAATAAATGACTCAGAAAGTAAAACTACCAGTAGAAAGAGCACATAAAAGGGAAGTAAAATAATCAGGGAATTTAAGGCAACCTAGGAGTAACTTCTTTCATTAATGGAAAATAAAATATAGTCTCATGCTTCCATGAAAACAAAAACTATTTGACCCTTGACCACCGTTTTCCCCATATCTGAAGCAGTTGTATCCTTTCACTAAAATTCACATTGCTATCTAGATGTTACAGAGTTTCATGTATTAGTTTTTTGCACTCTCTTCATTCATTGTTGTTTCTCTGTCTTAGGCTAGACCCTGATACAATCCCCTTCCATGCTCCATACCACCATTATGACTTTATTTAAAAAATATATTATTATTTTAGTTATAGATGAAAGTTGACTCTATTTTGACATATTTATACAATCTTGGAGTATATCTTAGTCTAATTAGGATTCCAATCTTGTAGATGTACAAAATGTTGAGATTCACTGTGTTGTATTCATAATTGTGTCCAATTCATTCTACTGTCATTCCTATTCCTATCCCTCCTCCCTTCCTTCATTACCATTTGTCTAACCCACTGAACCTCTATTCTTCGTAGCTCCCTTTGTTGTGGATCAGCATCAACATATAAGAGAGAGCATTGACTCCTAGTTTTTTTGGGATTGGCTTATTTCACTTAGCAAGATAGTCTCCAGATCCATCTTTCACCAATAAATGTTGTAAAGTCATTATTCTTTTGGCTAAGTAATATTCCATTGTGTATGTATATGTATGTGTGTGTGTGTGTGTGTGTATATATATATGTGTGTATATATATATATATATATATATATATATATCTCACAATTTCTTTATCTTTCATCTGTTGAAGGACACCAAGGTTGAATTCATAGCTTAGCTATTGTGAATTGTGCTGCTATAAACAACGTAGTCTGATGATTCTAAATCCTTTGAACATATACCAGGGAGTGCACTAACTGGTTCAACTGGAGATTCCATTTCTGTTTTTTTGAGGATTCTCCATACTGCTTCCCAGAGTGTTTGCACTAATTTGCATTGCCACCAACAATGTATGAGTTTACCCTTTTCTCTACATCCTCACCAACATTTATTGTTACTTGTATTCTTGACAATTGCCATTCTGACTGGACTGAAGTATAGTTTTAATTTGCATTTCTCCAATTACTAGAGATGTTGAACATTTGTTTTCATATATTTGTTGACTGCTTGTAGTTTTTCTTTTGAGAACTGTCTGTTTAGTTCCTTTTCCCATTTATTGATTGGGTTATTTGTTTTCGTGGTGTTAAGCTTTTTGTGTTCTTTGCATATCCTGGAAATTAATGACTTATCTCAGGTGCAAGTGGCAAAGATTTTCTCTCATTCTGTAGGTTCTGTCTTCACAATCTTCATTGTTTCCTTTTCTGTCAAGAAGTTTTTAGTTTGATACCATCTCATCTGTTGATTTCTTATTTATTTATTTTACTTTAGGTATTGTTGAGAAGTTGGTTCCTAAGTTGACATAATGGAAAGTTGGGCCTACATTTTCTACTAAAAGGCAGAGGGTCTCTGATCTAATGCTTAGGTCCTTGATCTGTTTGAGTTGAGCTTTGTGCAGAGTGAGAGATAGGGGTTCATTTTTATTCTACTACATATGGAGTTCCAGTTTTCCCAGCACCATTTGTTGAAGAGGCTATCTTTTCTTCAATGTGGGTTTTTGGTGTCTTTGTCTAGTAGGAGATAACTATATTTATGTAGGTTTGTCTATGTGTCTTCTATACTGTTCAATTAGTCTTCATGCCTATTTGGTGCCAATACCATGCTGTTTTTCTTAGTGCAGTATAATTTAAGGTCTGATGTTGTGATGCATCTTGCTTCACTTTTCTCACTAAGTACAGCTTTGGCTATTCTGGGATACTTATTTTTCCAAATGAATTTCATAACTGTTTTTTCTATTTCTATGAATAAGATCATTAGAATTTTAGTAGGAATTGCATTAAATCTCTGTGCATTTTTGGTACTATGGCCATTTTGACAATATTAATTCTGCCTATCTAAGAACATGTGAGCTCTTTCCATTTTCAAAGTTCTTATTCAATTTCTTTCTGTAGTGTGCTGTAGTTTCAGAAATTAATAAATGCAATTAACCACATAAATACACTTATAGACAAAAATCATGATTATATCAAAGGAAGAATAAAAAGCATTTGACATAATACAATATACATTCTTGTTTAAAACACTAGAAAAAGTAAGGATAGTAGGGACATACCTCAAAAGTATAAAAACTACATATGTCAAACCAAGGCTAACATTATTCTAAACAGCGAAAAACTGAAAGCATCCCCTCTAAAAAGTGGAACAGGAAAGGAATGCCCTTTTTCCCTACTTCTATGTAACAGAGTCCCTGAAACTTGCTGGAGCATCAGGCAAAAGAAAGAAGTTAAAGGGATACAAATATGAAAAGAAGAGCTCAGACTTTATTTGTCAATGATATGATCTTATATTTAGAAGACCCAAAAAACTCTATCAGAAAACTTCTAGAACTCCTAAATAAATTCATGAAAATAGCAGGATACGAAATCAACATCTATAAATCAATTACAATCCTAGATACCATTGATGAATCATCTGAAAGAAAAATTAAGAAAATGATTCCATTCACAGGAGCTTCAAGAAAAAAAAAACAAGAAAGTAAAACAAACAAACAAAGAAAAGAAAACTTGGGAATTGATCTAACAAAAAGAGATGAAGATGAAGGACCTCTACCATGAAAACTATTATGAATTTCATTCTAAATAGCCTATTTGGAAGGGCCTTTGAGTTTTTGTTTTTTTTTTAATTTTTTATTGTTGGCTGTTCAAAACATTACAT
>NW_026005578.1:2616-6804 GCF_001458135.2 Marmota marmota marmota | reverse complement strand
ATATATAATGCAGTACTACTCAGGTATAAAAAGAAATGAATTTCTGGTAAATCGATGTAACTGGAGACTATCATGCTAAGTGAAATAAGCCGATCCCGAAAAACCAAAGGCCCAATGTTCTCTCTGTATGTGCATGCTAACTCACAATAAGGGGGTGGGGTGTAGGAAGAATAGAAGTACTTTGGATTAGACAATGGGGATTGAAGGGAACAGAAGGGGAATGGGAATAGGAAAGAAAATAGAATGAATCAGAATTACTTTCTGTGCATATATTATTCATATATTATTACATGACCAATGTACTTCTACATCATGTACAACCAGAGAATGAGAAGTTATATTCCATATATGGATAATACATTAAAATACATTCTATTATCAAGTATAACTACTAAGAACAAAAAAGTATATACTGTAAACTTAATTTTTAGAGCAGTTTTAGAATCAAAGCAAAAATGAGCAGTAAGTATAGACTTCCTATATATTTCTGGCTTTCTACTGTTTCAACCTCCTCTAATATTGCCATCTCACACCACAATGATACATTTGTAACATGGGCCAACATTAACACATTATTGTCACTCAAGTCTAGAATTTTCATAAGGGTTTGTCTTGTGTGTTCTATGGGTTTAGACAAATGTTTAATGAAGTGTTCACCATTAATGTATTATAAAGAATAGCTTAAATGCCATGAAAGTTTAGTGTGTTCCACCTATTCTTTCCTTTCCCCAAAACTTTGGAAATCACGGATCTTTTTTACTGTCTCCAAAATGTCAAGTAGTCAGGATCATGCACTATGTAACCCTAACAGATTGACTTTTTCATGTAGTATTAGCATTTAAATTTTGTTCATATCTTTTGATGGCTTGAAAATGCATCTCTTTTTAAAGCTTAATAATATTCCTTTGTCTAAATACACCATTATTGGGCTGGGGATGTGGCTCAAGCGGTAGCATGCTCGCCTGGCATGTGCGGGGCACTGGGTTCGATCCTCAGCACCACATAAAAATAAAATAAAGATGTGTCCACCGAAAACTAAAAAATAAATATTAAAATAAATAAATACACCATTATTTATTAATTCATTTACTTACTGAAGAATGTCTTGGTTACATACAAATTTTGGCAATTTACGTATATAGCTATTGTACACATTTGGATTCAGGTTTTCATGTAAGTTTTTAACTCCCTTAGGTAAATATTAATGAGAATAATTACTGGATTTTATTGTAAAAATATTTTTAGTATTTTTAAGAAATTCAAAACTCTCCTCTAAAGTGGCTGTAGCATTTTTCATTTTTACAACAATAAATATTGATTCCCTTTTCTTCACTTTCCATATATCATTTGAAGTTTGTGTTTTGGTAGATGCATCTTGATAGATGCATAGTGGTATCCCATTGTTCTAAATTGCAATCTCATGATATCATATGATGTTGAACATTCTTTCATATTTTTTTTGTATTCTTTCATATGCTAATCTTGGGTGAAGTGTATCTTCAAATATTTTGTGTATCTTTTAATTTGGTTTTACTTATTGTTGAATTTCAAGAGTTATTTATATATTTTAGGTAATAGTCCTTTATCAGATTTACATTTTGCAAACATTTCTCCTAATTTGTGGCTTGTACTTTTATTCTTTTGACAGTGTTTTTCACCAATAAGAAGTTTTGCTTCATTTTCATTTCAATGATGACAAGCTTGTTAATTATTTTTACATGGATTGTACCTTTGGTGTTTTATCTAAATTGTTACTGCCAAATCTTGAATCATTTCAATTTTCTCCTTGTGATCTACGATGAGTTTTATAATATTGCCTTACATTTAGGTCCATAATCCTTTCTGTGTTAATTTTGTAAAGTATGTAAGTTCTGTGTCTAAGTTTATTTATTTGTGTGCAAATGTCAAGTTGTTCAATTAGTTGAAAAGGCTAATATTTGTTGATGAATTGCCTTTGATCCTTTGTCGAAGATCAGAAGACCATATTCCAGTGAGTGAGTTTGTTTCTGGGCTCTGTTGTGTTCTATTCATCCAATTGTCTTTTCTTTTCAGCAATACCATACTGCCTTGACCACTGCAGATTCATAGTATGTCTCCAAGTTGGGTGGTTTCAGTATTCTAAATTCTTGAATTTGTGTTGTCATTCTAAATATTTTATCTTTCCAAAACAACTGTAAAATCAGTTTGTCAAAAACCACAAAATAAAAATTGGGATTTTATTGCAATTGCACTGAATTTAAAAGTTAGTTTCAGAACTGATATCTTAGCAACATTGAGTCTTTTGACCATGAATGTGGAATATCTCTCCACTGACTTAGTTCTTCTTTCATTAGATCCAATTTCCCCCATAGAGACATTGAGCATATTTTATTGCATTTTAGGAGGTGCTGGCATAAATGGTATTGTTTTAATTTCAAATTTCACTTTTTTTTAGTATATAGGGAACAATGGACTTTCTAATATTCATCTCATATTCTCCAACTTTGTTATAATTGCTTAGTAGGTCCAGTAGTTTCTTTTATTGTTGTTGGTTTTATGATTTTTCTACATAGACAATTATGTCACCTGCATAGTTTTATTCTTACCAGTTATTTCCTTTTTTGTCTTAATCTTTTGCTGGGATGATGTCAGATGCTGAAAACGAATGTAGAAAAAGTACATTCTTGCCTTGCTTCTGAGCAAAAGGATTTTAACTTTCTTAAAGCTCTTGTTTACACTTGATAGTATTTTTTAACACTAAAATAAAGACATGGACATTTTTAATCCATTTTAATTTTCTGATTTACCAGTGAACTTAAGCATAATTATATATCTATATTTACATTTTATATACACACTTTGGTGAATTTTCTTTTAAATAAATTCTTTACTTTTTACCAGTAGCCAGAGGGCTTTTTGTGAATCACGAAAAGTACATTTCAAAATCAATACTTGTTCTTTTTGGTAATTTTCATGAATACCTACATTATTAGGACAAAAATTTAAAAACTTATAATTTTACTGCTTAGAGTAACCATTTTTAATGTTGACATATATGACATATATACACTATTTATAACATATTATATATATTCCATATAACCTAATTTTTTATGCAAATTGTGGCAAATAATCTCAAATATTCATGAATCAATTAAATTTTAAATATGTGTTTCCCCAGTAATAAATTATGATATGAAAATTTTATTATGATAATTGGGATATTTTATCATTTAAACTTGCTTTGGAAAAATTAATTATATAATTGACTAAAAACAATTAGTGAATTAAATATTAACCATCTATTTCTAATAAAAATCCATAATAAACATAAAATAGAACACTTCTTAAATTCAGTAATTTATATCAATACTAGAGATGAATCCAAAATAAGAATTTTTAGTTCCAGATATAATGTCCAGCCAATAACAGGCATTTGAAAAATGGACAAATAATTTAATAAGCAATAAATTAATTGCTGGAAAATTGATACATTCTCATTAAAATTCAGTACTAACCTCTATCACCCAACTAATAAACTATATTTTAACATTCCACCAATGGAGTGGGTTGAGAATAGTATGGGTATAAATAACAGATGGTAGTAGTCAACATTAACATTATTTGCTCATGTGAAAATTATTTGAAAAATCCAAAGTACTGACTGAAAACTATGAAAATGTATTATAAATTTCTATATATTGGAAAGCTATGAGTATATTCCAATAAGTAAGAAATTAACCAAATAGAGATTATAATAAAAAAAGAAAAACTTAAGTAATTGAAACTATGATAAAATACTTAACATTAAGTATAATACTTAAAATAAAATTAACAATGAGCAAGTGTAGTCAATAAGAGTCTACTTAAGAGACAAACTGTGACAATAAAGACTTGCATAAATTTCTTCTTCACAGAAATATCTGTTACACTGAAACACATCAGAGGGTACTGATATCATCTGTGGATCATGAGTAATTCTAGGCTATTTCTGCTTTCATCTTTCTTAACATAAACATAAGCTTGGATGACGAGCTGGAGAATTTTAGCTTGAAACCAAAGCTATCTCTTGTTGAAGTCTGAGCTAAACTACTTTTGCCTACAAAAGAAGCTGTCATACACACACACACACACACACACACACACACACACACACACACATATATATATATATATATATATATATATATATATATATATATATATATA
>NW_026005578.1:0-1171 GCF_001458135.2 Marmota marmota marmota | reverse complement strand
CATGAACTCTGCTGCAATCTTTGAACTTGAATCAACTTCATGCTTCATCTTCTATTTATTTAAAAATCCTGATTTTCTTCTCATCCCCCTAATTAAAACATTTACACTAAGCCAATTTTTTTTTCTTTGTTTCCTTGGTAATTTCACCTGAAAGAGGTTCTAAGTTGAAATCATAGAAGGAAAGGATAGACTTATGCTCCAATTTCCCCTGAACCTGTAGAAAGGAGACATCATTTTTGTCATAAGGTTAGTCTTTAATTTTCACTCCATAAGGGCACACAGCAGACATTTCAAAAGGATCTTTTAAATGACACAGAAATGTTTAATAATATAAATACCACATAAATCACTCTTTATTTCTCCAGTGTAGACAACTACATGAAAACACAAACCATGGAACCATGTCATCTTCAAAATGAGGGCACTAGTATAACTTGCCTCTTACTGCTGTCATATGGGTTAAAAGTCTTATTATCATCAAGAAAAGGAAGGCACTTTATCTTCTGTCAAGGCACTATCCTCTGTGAAAGAGGAATAATCTTGAAAAGAAATGGAGAAAGGACATTTAGCTGCCAATATAAAAATAGGCAAAAGTATAAATTAAAGAAAACAGACGTTCAAACTTTTTGTTTGAACTAAGACTACCACAAAGAAATGGTTTTTATATCTTTGTGAATACAGAGAACACAGAAGAAACAAAAAGCAATTGTACAATTATATATAATTTTAGAGATAAAGAGATGTAAAGTAATCTTGTATTATCAGAATTGCATTATCAAGAAAAACAGCAAGTTTAAATTAAAGACATTTTAGAAATTTGAGATAATTGCTCAGGTAATGGCAAAAGTAGCTGTATCTTAAGACATTCTTTCTATAAATAAAATTCCCTAGTATAATTTTATAGTCACAGACACGCGCACACACCACCACCACCATACACACAAACACACGCCTGTACAATTTGGGGAAAAAATAGAGAAAAGCAGCATTTTACTGGGTTAAGCAGGGGTAAGGTGTTATTATCCTATGGTCCACCCTCATCCCTTCCTGGATTCTCCATCTCCGGCAGGATGAGCTCAAGTCAGTTATTTATGCAGGTTCTCTAATACCTGGCTCTGCTGCCTACCAGGTAGGCAAACATCTTCTCAGATTGTAAATGAGGGAATGAGGG
>NW_026005577.1:0-6804 GCF_001458135.2 Marmota marmota marmota | reverse complement strand
TTTTTTTTTTTTTTTTTTTTTTTTTTTTTTTTTTTTTTTTTTTTTTTTTTTTTTTTTTTTTTTTTTTTTTTTTTTGGTGGATTGAGCCTGACTAGCATTGCAGAATCTATTTCACATTTGGATAGTGCCTCACTGTCTATTCCCAATGTACTTAAAAATTAAGACCTCTCATTCTCTCATCTATCTCTTTAGCTTTTGTAAATCCCACCAATGCTAGAGCTCTACTTGCTTTCTCACACAATCATAATCATTTTCTGAGTGAGGAATTCTAAAGCAAACTTTAATGTCAATCTTTTGTTATTTTATGTAGTTTTCAAATTTTTAAAAATACTCTACAAAAGATTTTAAAATGTAAACCAAAACTAGTAACCAAAGCAGTTATATAATAAGAAGTAGTCAATAAGAGGACAATTTTCTTAGCAATTAATAGAGACCAGCCTATGATGGTAACTATTTAAATCTGGAGATTCATTTATGGTGTTAGTTGGATAGAGAATGATATTTTCATGAAACAGGGTCATAAATAGCTTATGGGCCAGGGAGCTTTTTTTCATTTCATTACCATTGACAACATTTCCAACCATAATACCTAACTAGCTCAACAAATTAAGCTATTGGGTTCAAATGTAACAAGGTTGCTGAAAATAACTCAAGAGTACAGTCTTCTGGTAGTGAGCATCCCATTGTATAAATATTTTATAAATGTCTGTCTTCCTCACATAACTAGAAGCTCTTAGGGATAGGGACATAGCTTCATCATTTCAGAATCCAGCAACTAGCACACTGCCCATCCTAATAAGGCACCCAACAAACTGATATTTTATTGAGCAATAGGTGAAGCAAAATATATTTATCATAGTTATAGTGTAATTGAATGAAATTGATATATCTGCAGTTTGTTTTCATGTACAAAGGAAATTATTTTATGTTAAGAGTTTACATTTTAGAATGGTACCACATTGTACTTCAGTTATCTATCAATGTATGTGTTAATTGTTTTTATAATGCCTAATAATTGTTTATGTTTAAAGTATGAGAAAATTGGTTTAGGCCAGTTTCTATGACTTCAGCTTCTGTTTCCTTTGTTTACTACACAGAAAGGTTAATCAGAAGCATTTTTTTGAGAGTAAAATCACATTATTCACTATACTGCCGACCTTTGGAGAGCATGTATAGCTGATTGTATAGTCGTGTATGTATAATTAGTTCTTGAAGGTGAGATTACAGATTTAAAGTCATTTATTCACTTAATTCTTTAGTGCTTGTAGATTGTTTTGTTTTCATGAATTTTAACTATAATATCTTCACTCAAAGGCAATAATGGATAAGACAATGACTGCAAGTTTCTTTAATACATATGCAAGCCCCATTTTTCCTATAAGAGCATGATAGCTTCAGTGATCTTTCTCCCACTTGGGTTGGGGGAGGATAGTGCTCAAAGCTACTTGCACTGCATACACGGGTAACTTACTACATTTCTTTATTAGTGGAATGTGGGCTTTTGGATATGCTATGAGAAATAAAATCAGCATTTTTGCAGGTCCATATTGAACATACTAACATGTAGTGAAACTTTTCAATTCTATAAAGTAATTATTTATTAAAATGTATCTCAGAAAAAATATATTGTCTGTATGTATTATTACTAGAAATAAAAGAGGTAGAGAAAGGCAATGCAAGGGCTCTCATTTTCTTGCCTCTCTCCAGTGTCCTAAATTCCTGAATGACTCTTATGGGTCTCAGAATTACTGAGAACTATCTGGGATGGGAGGTATTGTCAGAAGGGGCTTCATATTTGGGATATGTGCAACCATGTAGACTTCAAGATGGACGACCTAGTCTGAAATGAACAGAGTAACCTTCTCCAGGTGAGTCATAAACCTCAGACCCTGACAGAGTTAAGAAAGAACAGATCAAATGTCCATGAACCACAGGTAACAACCACAAAAGCTAATCAAATGCACATGGTCTGGAACTGGTCAACCCTGACTCACTGGATGCTAGGCATACAAGAATAGGTCAGCTGCCAGGGTGCAAGCCTTTCTACCTCATACACCCAGATATTCATGGCAAGGAGCTACAGAAGGGGCCAAAGTCTGAAGTGTAAGTGATATTGTGAAGAGATTTCTAAGTATTTGCATTAGACAGAAACTCTCTTTTAAATTTATTCTTCCCGTTTACTTTATTGTTTTATTTTGATTTTTCCTTTCACTTGTTTATTGATTGATTGGTTTTGATTGGTGCTTTATAGGTCTACCTA
The DNA here is from genome assembly GCF_001458135.2 of Marmota marmota marmota. Lineage (NCBI taxonomy): Eukaryota > Metazoa > Chordata > Mammalia > Rodentia > Sciuridae > Marmota > Marmota marmota. The sequence goes on along the minus strand of NW_026005577.1, from coordinate 4,544 downwards.
AAGGTAGAATTCACCATGGTAATTCATGTCCTGTAATTTTCCTCCATTCTGGACAGGGCCATTTTCTAATCTGTTTTTGTTTTTCCTACATGATGAACTAAACTAGAAGTTTACTAACTGACCTTATCCCCCAGGTCCTTTTACCAAACTGTGGCCCAAATGGAAACAGTTCCTCCTTGGAAATCCAACTCTTAAAAAAATGAGTATTCTCTGAAGCTCTCTGATGCTATTACTAAAGCATGATCCCAGCTTATTGCTCTGGACTTTTTCCCTTATTTCCTCTAATTCCTCCATATGCCCCCAGTTTTCTGTAGTTCTCTTTGCCTTCAAACATTGACTCAATACCTTCTTTTTAAAATAGAAGCCTCTAACACAGTTTATTCAAAATGTAAGACTATGTAGGTAATTGGCCTGCCACTAGGTTGTTATGGATGCTCCCCTTAAACCAGAGGTCTCTTTTAGTCAACATTTGAATACTTGCAACCCCCAAGCAAGTGAAGCTTTCATTTTAAGTCATTAAACATACTAGTTAATTATTACAGTCTGATGTTGGCTTTTGGACTTCTTTTCCTAAGTTCTAAACCAGGCTGAATTATCCCCCCTTTTCTCTAATTAAAGACAGAAGTGCTTCAGTGCCAAATTACAAAAATCTCCTTTCTTACAGAAAATGAATTGTAAAAATCATATATAATATCAGTTTGTCACCTTTCCAATCACTAAGAATCACATAATATGAAACTACGAGATTTTATGCATTTGTAATATAAATTATAAAATTTTTGCTAAAAAAAACTATTTGTAGCAATTTAGTCATTCTACTGATTTTAATTTGTTTACATGTATATTTTCTAGAGAAAGCAACAATAAGTTTCACTTTTCACTAAGGATCCAAAAAAAATCTCAAAATGTTTGGTATTGGGGGCTGGGGTTGTAGCTCAGTGGTAGAGGGCTTGCCTAGCACTGGGTCAGTCCTCAGCACCACATAAAAATAAATAAATAAAATAAAGGTATGGCATATCCATCTACAATTAAAATTTTTTAAAAATGTTTAGTGTTTGAGGTTTTCAGAACTAATATAAAAATTACTGGATTTTGAGGCAATGTGGCACTTGACCAGACTACATAAGGAACATCAACTATTTAAAACTGCAGACATTGTTATTAAATACTTCTTAGAAAACCCATGTTTCCAGGATAAAATCATTCTGTAGATATAAATGTTGTGGTTTTAAACTTTTAACTTAATAAGCCCTAACCTAAGACAGTGAACTAAATAATATTTATAAAAATCTTAAAAATAGCTGTGGGAGCTATCTTAAAATAGATTTTAGACATAAATATTAAACAGATCATTCTAGTATCTATAGTGTTAAGTTCCACAGCACCTGATAAATATTTTTGCATTTCTTCCAAGGTCAGGGCTTGCTTAACCTGATTTTGCTCCACTGGTAATTAGTGAATCTTCCATGGGAAGTTAATTACCCTTCCATAACCCTGACCAAAATGTGTGCTGTAAAATGAATTTAAATTTTTTAATCAAGAAAAGCCTGTCCCTGTGGGTTTTTCAGATTTAAAAATCCAATTAGCTTTAACATTTTTCCTTTTAGAGATTAACCAGCCTTTTCTACTATGAAACATTGATTGGAATTCAAACTATTTAGAGATTTTTTTTAAACAACCCTTTAACAAATCCGTAAATTTTTCATTTCTTTCACAAATAGTATTCACCTCATATCTACTCCATAATATTCTTCTATTTAAATATAGTTCACAGTTGTTTTGCAAGCCCATATTAATATGCACTCCTGCTTCTAAGAATTTTTGCAAAGAAATTCTTCAAAAAAATAGTTTAAAATAAAGCATCTACATTTCTTTCTCTGATAAGTGTAATGGAATTTTGCAATGGAATTTCTACCATTAATGTACAGTGTCATACAATGTTCCAAAATTTGAGTGTTCCTCAAATTTGCTTTAAAAAATTAAATAATCATCTGAGGAATGCCTATTAAAGCCATATCCAGGACCTTGATTTTGGAGATTTCTATTGAGTAAATTCTAGATTCAGGTTCTGGGAACCCACATTTTTACAAGCACAGCAAATAATTATTATTGGTGAGCAAGTTGGGAAACAAATGGAAATAGAGTTTGAGAATCCATATATGAAATCAGACACACCTGGGTTTGAATCTTGTTTCTATTGTAGAGAATGATGTATATGCTATAGAAGCTTGAACAAGGTCCTTAAACATTCCGTGGCCCAGTTTTCTCATCAGTAAAATTGGGATAATTGTTATATCTCCCACAAAAAGTTGCTGTGAGAATTAAATCATGCAAGTGACATGCTTGACACAGTGCTTAGATACCAGGAAATCTTCAATAAATGTCTCTGCCTCCTCCTTTTCTTTTTCTTTGTTTGATTTCATCAGATACCAGCTTTCCTCTAACTCTAAAATGCTGCCACAGTCTTTCAAGTAGACATAAAATATTAAGTCTGAAAATACCCAAGGCTACCTTAGCAAAGGGAATTCAGATGAAAAAGTTAAACTTTGACTAATGTACAGTTGAGTTTTGACTTGCCCTAAACATTCCCTCTTATGCTCAACCATGAGTTTCTTATTTATTATTCATTGAACATCCATTTTTTAAAACTCTTTCAGAGTGTTATCACTATACTACACTTGGGGATATAATGGCAAGAACACCAACTCTGTTTCCTGTTCTCCTTGAATCATTGAGAACCTTGCTGCTTTGGCGAATCTGTTTATTTTGCCTGTTACCTTCTATTACTGACACTTGCAATTCGGTCCCATTTTTGTTTTCCATGTTTCCTCGGGGTCTTGAGCCTAGAAGGTCCTAAGCTTTCACATCTTCTCTGTTCAGATGGGTTCTCTAATTTGCACCTTTATCCACAGTTCTCAAGCTCAACAAAGACTCCTGTGAATGATGCCAGATTAACAGAGCCCAGCTTGCCTACTCACCCATGACCAAAAGACTCAGCCAGGCAGAGCTCTTAAACAGTCTAAAAAGGGGCAGGGATTTTAGCAGCCTATGAGGAATTTTTAACCTATTGGATAATTTAACTTTACAAATTCAAATGCAGAAGAATGTATAAGTTTTTGATGGAACCAAATTCATTTTTTTCTTACTAATCTCCTACCCTGGTATTTGGCCCTTTATAATATGTTTTGTTGGCAAGTCTTAAATGTCATGAGAGTACTCTCTTAACATTTTTAATTTAATGAGAATACTATTTTTTTATATGTTCTCCCATCATATATCCTCACCAAAATAATGCAGATTTGAAAAATGTGTAGAGGGGTCAGCTCACTGATATTTAAAAACACCAAATGAGGATGGCAAGTCATGAAAAAGCCCATTTATAAACAATGAGCCCCTTCATTAATAAGAGTTCTCCTTACTCTTGCACAGGTAATTAATGCAACATCAAAGGAGTAAAAGCAAGTAATATACCTTCCATGTCATCAAGAATATTGAGGAAATTTAGGGCTGGGATTGTGGCTCAGTGGCAGAGCACTTGCTTAGCATGTGTGAGGCACTGGGTTCCATACTCAGCACCACATAATAATAAATAGAGTTTGTCCATCCCTCCCATGCTCCCCCTCCCTTCCCCACTATGAATCCTTATATCAGATATGGATTATAGTTATGGATATATGCTCCTTATATCAGAGAAAACATTTGGCATTTGTTTTTTGGGGGGGATTGGCTAATTTCACTTAGCATTACCTTCTAGGGCAGAGGGGTGGGAGGGGAAGGGAGGGGGCAGGGGGTTAGCAAGGATGGTGGAATGTGATGGACATCATTATCTAAAGTACATGTTTGAAGACACGAATTGGTGTGAACATATTTTATATACAACCAGAGATATGAAAAATTGTGATGTATATGTGTAATAAGAATTGTAATGCAGTCCTCTGTCATTTATTTTTAAAAAATCAATTTAAAAAGTTTATAAACAAATAAATAAACAAAGGTATTGGGTCCATCTACAACTAAAAAAAAATTAAATAAAAGAGAATATTGAGGACATTTATACAATGCAAAGTCAGAACCTTAGTTAAAAAAAGGCAGTTGAAGGATCAAACTCACAGAGAAGTTACATCAATAACTGCAGTAGATTCAGCCCTGTTCTTCTCTGCCAACATCTCTAGTCTTACATAAGGCCATGAGTTATAACCATCTATGTCTTTTAAAAGCAAAAGGCAGGGAGCTATATTACAGGAAGTAGAAAGAAGAGACACTCAAATTCAGTGGCTGGGTCTCAAACTTCCTGTTATAAATTTCCATTCTCATTATGATGATCTCTTTTTGAACAATGTGAGAAGGCTACATATGAAGGCCCTGAGGTTTAAAAAGTGAAAATGGGTTTTATTTCTTGCATCTTCTACTTCAAGCACTTTAAACCATTAAGTCCCAATTTTCAATTCTGCAAATATCAATGAAATTGACATGGATACATTAAAATTGGTTGAAAATTTTAATCTAGAACTTACACATCATATATATATATATATATATATATA
>NW_026005576.1:0-6806 GCF_001458135.2 Marmota marmota marmota | reverse complement strand
ATCCCATCCCCTCCCTTCCCATCTTCTCTTCCTTACATATATATTTAAATTATAGGCAAAATATCATATAGAAAATATGACCCATGGCAAATTTTAATTTAATTAAAGAAAATAGAAAAGTTTTTACTTTATATCAGTATTACTAAATCTCTAATTTTCTGATTTTTTTCCATTAATAGTTGTGAAAACACATCATCAATAATTATGAAGAACAGGGCTCCAGTTGTGGCTCAGTGGTAGAGCCCTTGCTAGCATGTGCAAGGCCCTAGGTTCAATCCTCAGCACCACATAAAAAGACATACAAATAAAGTAGAAGTATGGTGTCCATCTACAACTAAAAAAAAATTTAAATGATTATGAACAAAGAAAAGCATTAGAAAATAAATGGGAACTCTACTAGAAATTTTTAAAGTATGATATAAGAGATTCAGATAAGGGGAAAGTAGATCTTTGGATAAAATGGCAGGAAAAAAAAACTATAGATAAAATGAAGAAATAGGAAGAATTAAAAAGAAACAGAACATGAAAGCCAAGCAATAGGTAGTATAGATTTGAAAGTACTACAAAAACGACATTAGTGGTAGAGAAGTGTTGACTCAATTGAGTTTAAATTACACTTGTTTAGATAATCTGAACTATGGGGTCAGACTAAGCAAAATGAAAGCTATATGAACTCTACAATATTTATAGATATTAAGCAAGGAGCTGTCTTAAATGCCTCTGAGCATGATTTCCTGTCCTCCCTTGCAGGGTACAACGGCATTTATGAAGCAGGGAATGATAACTTATTGGTGATTTATCTAGACAATAAAACATATTTCACACTTGGACTTTAAATAATCTTTCAGGTGAAAGAATGAAACTGTACCAAGAAACATAGCTTAATCTCATCTTTCAGTAAAGAAGAAACGTAAATATCTCATTGAAAGCAATGATTCTACCCACTATACCACCTTTCCTCCTTTAGGGTTAGCAGAGAAATAATCTCCACTTTCTGTCTTTGGTTTTACTGAGGAATATTAAAATGTAAGGTATTTCAGCAGTATATATTTGAAACAAACAAAATTGTAAGGACATCACTGCAAATAAAAAATAAATAAACTATATTCTTCTTGTTCTCAATTGGGAGCTCTTTACTATGGGTGGGCACCATGTGCATATGACCACTCAGTATGATTAAGCTAAATTTCATCCATATGGCTCAACATATATTTTAAAGAAAGGGCTGTTAAAGTTTTCATCAGGCTTTCAAATTCTCCCGTCTCTTACTGGGTCTCTGTGAGACTATTCTACATTCATTAGTCCCAAATTTTCCCTCAAATTTAGGTTGCTCTAAGAACAAGCTAGTAGATACAAAGTTTATGAGAAAAATTAGGCAATATGAACAGCATAACAGTTTGTATTGCCTTTAGTGTCTAAGCACAATTGGAGATTCATGTGGTAGAACCTGATAGATGATCACCAAAATTCCTTCTCTTCTTCTACTGGATACCAAGTAGGCCACATTTCCTGTCCTCCATTGCAAGGTAGAACTAAATGCCATTGAGTCATAGCCCATAGAATGTAAGCAGAAGTGATATATGTCACTTCTAAATCTGACCCATAAAAATTTCTCATCTACTTATGTGTGTCTGCTATACCTTCCATCTTACTGAGAATGTGACATCATGCCCAGAGGCATTTTGGACGTCACAATATTTCCAGTGTCTGGAGCAGACCCTTCTCCCCTATTCTCTTCTGTGGTAGTGTGCTTACATGAAATTAAACTCTTTTAGACTGAGACATTACTTTTGGTGTATATTTGTTAAATGAATTTAGCTTCTTATCTAATGTAAAGCAGTTTTATTTATCTCAGTTTTGTACCTTTTTCCATATTTTTATTGGTGAATTATGATTATACATAATGGTGGGGTTTGTTGTTATAAATCCATTCATACATACAAAATAACAATATCATTCCCCACTAGTTCCTTTTCTCTCCCTTTCTCCCTTCCCCTGTGCCCTTTTCTCTACTTAACTCCCTTTGATTTTCATAAGAAACCTCACACAAAACTTTTTTTCCTTTTTCCTCTCTACCTTCCACATATGAGGGAAAACATACAACCCTTGGCCACCTACGTTTGGCTTATCTGGCTTACCATAATATTCTCAAGTTCCATCCATTTTCCTGCAAATGACATGATTTCATTCTTCTTTATGGACTGAATAAAACTCCATTGTGTATATATACTACATTTTCTTAATCCACTCATCCATTGATGGACATAGTTTGGTTATTGTGAATTGTGCTTCTATAAACAAGGGTATACATGTATCCCTATAATATGCTGACTTTAGGATAAATACCAAAAAGTGATATACTGGGTCATATGATAGTTCCATTCCTGATCTTTGGAGGAAACTCCACCCTAATTTTCATTGTGTTTGTACTAAATTTCATCTTTGTAGCTTTTTCTATTCTTAGTATATTTCATAAAAGTACTCGCTAGAGTAAACTTTTAACTAATTATGTGATTTTTATAAAGGCATGATTCTTAAATCATGCAATACATGATAGCTTTTCAATGGATATTGATTGAATATTCAAGACATTTATTTATTTACAAGCACATTTTTATATGGGGAAGGAATACAAATTCTACTAGAAAGATACTTAAAAATAAAAAGACATGTCATGTCCTTTTAATTATGTAACAGAGTATGTGCACTTATACAATATTGTGTGTGTGTGTGTGTGTGTGTGTGTGTGTGTGTATAAACTAAAACCTGTGTAATATAGTAACACTGTGTCACTGTGTTTTAAAGAACCTGGAAACTTTCTGTTTGTAATATTGTATACAGAAAGTTAATGCTTCCATTCATTATCTGAGGAAGTGTCCATTAAGAGAGGAATATAATTTCCTTAGGTCTAGGTTAACTTCTTCATGCATAACCAATAAGCTGGCATGAGTTCTGATTTTTTATAATTGAATGTTACTGAAAGTGAGCAATGTTAAAAAGCCACTAATTAAAAAGGTAACTGATATTAGTAATGGAAAGGAGCATTTGAAAAGGGGAATAAAAAGATGACAGGGAGTTCAACAGCCTAGACCTTGAAAATCCACTAGGCTTTCAGTTCTTTCATTTAAATGATAATGTAGATAAAGTAGTGGGGAATACAAATGTATAACTTCAGAGAGATTAAAACAGTAGAATTAAAGAAAAGAAAAAAAGAAGTGATAATATTGTTTATCCTTCTCACATATTATTAAACTGAACTAATGTTTAGTGAGCATTCTTAGGAAAGACATTCTTAAATAAAATGAAATTCTGAGCTCTTAGGTTAAGAGACAAAAGACAACTAGCTACTGTAAACACCAAATCAATTATTTTAACATTGTTAAATATTATTTTAATATTTAATTTTGTTATTATTTTAATATTGTTAGTAATAATAACCCTTTTCCCCTTGATAACACTTAAGCAAATAACACTTAAGCAAATCTAAGTTATGTTGTACCAAACTAGGATGGAATTGTGTATTGTAGAAATTATTGTATTGTAGAAAGACACCTTAGAAAAGCCTTTTTTATTTATTCCCACAATTGTGTTAGACCTGAAAGAGGGAACATAGGTAAAAAAGGTAGGAAAAGAAATCTAAGCAGCACATTTCCTATTTTACTAGTAATCATTTAAAATCAATGAAAGGGATTTAGCAATTTGATTAAAATTTTGCCTTTTGTGTTTTGTTTCTATTGGAATCTCTTTCATAATAAGAATATCATTGTTATAGCTCTTTGGCATCATTGTGTGGATTCTGAAAAATATTCTTCAAGTTAGCAAACACTAGTTGTGTTTTTAAAGTCAAAATTTCAAGAAGTTTTAGATCTTAATAAAATCATGAAGGAACTAAAGTAATATAATATTTATTACCACAATGAATAAGAAAAACTTCCCAGAAGGTCAGGTTATGTTTGGGATGCCAAAAGATAATAGCAAATCAGTAAGGAAAACAATAAGAATAACAATAAATGAGGACTCCAGTATGCTTGGTTATCAAAATAACAGTAGAAATGGAAGTATGGATTTTTCAAATATTTTCTGCCTCTTATCACTTTATTTTCTTATATCATTTGACACGTGTACATTAATAGTGTAAAAAGGGCATGCAGTTAATTCTATTTCTATATATAGTTATGTGACTGGAACAAATGAGACCATCCCACCTCCCAAAAAACTGAGTTTACTTTAAGGGAATTTAGCAAAAATAGGGGGAAAAATCAAGTCCTGTCAGGAAGACAAGCGATGAGTAAGGACAGACCATCTGTCACTGGCAGGAACTTTAGAACTTCTGAATCTTAAGAAAAGCCTGACAATTTATCACCATGTCTTCTATCATTCGTTTTCAAATCTTTAGATGTGCTAAATATAAGATGATCCGAAGCATGGAAATCAACCATAGAGCCAGAGCACGTATTATACTGGTAATAAATGTGCAACAGTTCCTACAAGTGCAGAGGACAATTTAATTGACTAAACAATAACTTCAGCATGCTGTTTTTCACTCAACCTTGTGGCTCAACTAAATTAAGCTTGTTCCCTTTGCAGGATGTACTAAGGATTACACGTTTATGCAAAGGTTTCCAGTGTTCTGTGCATCTGCAGCAGCAAAGATATCAGGTGTTTGCTTCCCTGTTCCTACCTGTTCCAAATTGTCAAGTGGCAGGCCTAGGGAGAAGACACCAGCAGCTCTTCTGGATCAAGTGACCAGAGAAATATTAAAGAGCTCCTCCCTTCCTGGCTCCTCATCTATAGCAATATTGTAGCTTATATCAGTCTTTCAAGAACTGCATGGAACACTACTACTGCAAATAGTGAATATTCTATAACCAAATTGATTTAGAAATACTAGGTTAAACAAAGTTAAGCAAATATCCTGACTGCATCACTCTCCAAAGGGTTTAGCATATTAACATCAATGTAGAAACATAATTAACCAAAATGTGACATAATATGTAATATTATTTTATACAATAATATGGTAAAATATACAGCTATGGATTTATACGCATGATCTTTAAAGTCAGAGTCTCCATTTTTTGTAGTGTGACTTAGAGGAAATTACCAACCCTCTAAGCCTCAGTTTCTTCATTTGTCAATAGGAACAAGGTTAGTGCTCACATGATAAAATCATAATGAGGCTTAAATGATATAATGACACACAGCAAACTCTCGATAAATATAAACTCTTTTGTACTTTAACTTATGTAATGCATAGATCTCTAGGAGAAGATATTTGGAAAATATCAATCCCACATGGATTTGACCACAGAAACCATTTTTCCCATTGCAAATCTCATGGGATTAGTACATTTTAGAAAGTGTAAACTAGGATCAATGTTACATCAGCCACACATTTCTAAAAGTTCTATAATTTTATTCAAATATTACAAGAGATTTTGTAATTTTTAAATTATGGTCCCACAATAATCCTACAGATAATATTTCAACAAAACAAAAACAGAAGATTACTATATTTTATGTAAGGCCCCATATGTAACAGTTCTGATCAAATGGTGGAAATTGTTTTTCTTCCATTTTAATTTTTATTTTACTAGGTAAACAAATAAGACAAAAACAAAACCAAATCACTGTGTTCTCTCTGATAAGGTATTGAAAGGGGTTATGTAATATATAGTGTTTATTTTGTTTAATATATTTTTAGCAAGGGATTCATGGATTTATAGCACAAACTATATCCATTTGCCTGAGCAATGTGTATTAACACAGAGTTTGCTCTAAAAACAACAACAATATACAATGCAAATAAATGTTATAAATCTGAAATCAGTGACAATACAAAGCTTTGCTCTCTTTAAGGTACAGCAGAAATGTAGATAACCCAGGTTTCACTTTGATTGATTGTTTTCTCTACCATGTGTTTCTGTTGGGGCTATTGTTATTTTTCTTCTCACTGGAAGAAGTGAAGTAATAGTATAGGGAGACACTGGAGTATTATTTACATAGATTCCATTTTTAAATCTCAAGACTATCCAGCAGATGGCATCAGTAATCCCTCATGCTGATACTGGGCAGCAGGGGAATATTCTGAACCCACAGTCTTGTTTGCATTTCCCCTTGAGCTCAGCATGGATCCTCAACTCTCTTCTGTTCTTATCCAAGCAGCCACTATCTGCCATCCCACTCTGTGCCTTTTGCTTTAGAATCTCTGCTCTGATCTTCCAGCTGGAAGACCACGAATACACTTCCATCCAAATCCTCATGCTCTTGCTGCCAAAGTTATTTCATAAACGGATATGCTAGATTTATTGTTACTGCTGTGCAGTTGGGTCTTCCCACACCCCCTGGGAGATGGAAATATGCCACTACTGAGATTTGGCCAACACTATGCTACCAGCTATGTTTCTTAATGTGTAAAAATGGGCACTAATGTAAGAAAATAGAGACTCTGTGTCTGTCATATGGCATAGACTCCTGTGTCCTGTATTATTGAACAAAGATTAAACAATGATTAAAAGTAAATTCATAATTTCAGTACTTTGATGAGAATAGAAATAAAGACTTGATAATTATTGTTAGTTCAAGGGACCTCTGTGCTACTATTTTTAATTCTTTGTGAATTTTTGCTGGCATTGATCTTTTTTAAAATTTTTTTAATCTGTGTTTTTGCTTTTTTAGATGTTTGCTGTGGTAATGAAAGGTGCAGTATGTCAATACAATTTTTGAAAAGTACCATTTGTTGAAGGACAACTCATCCCCTTGCCTGCTTTGCCATAACCATTTTTTTTTTTTTTTTTTTTTTTTTT
>NW_026005575.1:0-6812 GCF_001458135.2 Marmota marmota marmota | reverse complement strand
TATATATATATATATATATTTATCTATAGCTTGTAAATATATATATTTTATAAAAATTATATATATATCATAAACTTGGCATGAAGGATATATATCCTTTCAGTCTGATAATTTTCTGATGAACAATTCATTTGGTTCCTCCAGTTCAGCCTTGACTACTAACAGGCAAGAATTCAAGTTGTCCCCCAGTTTGAAATATCCATGTTTTATAGAAATTTTAATCAAATTTCTCCCCCCAAGGATTAGTATGATAATGAATTGAGCTTCTTATTGAGGAAAACGTTAAATTCAAAATATTATATCCTTCACTTCTAATTACAAATAAGTTTTACCTTTTATTGGGTTCCATTATACAATTTTACATAGTACCTTTATTGTTTTAAGCAATAATTAAGCAAAATGAATTAACATTTCTGAGCTCTACTTTTCAGCATATAGATTTACCTAAAAAAGTACAAACCAAGCACAGTGGTGCAATTTCCAGGCACTTTCAAGTTGCTTAAATATTTACAAATATGTAAGCACCCTGTTTGAAAGCATGAAAATTTTGGTGTCAGGAGGAAACACTCCATGTATATCAAATCTTCAAATTTGCACAGCTCCAAATATTCCTGAGAAATTCAGTCTGTCATTTACATCCACATTTCTTCATACTTCTGTGTATCTTGGGGAACCATAACCTCTGTCACTTGATGTACCACTAATTGCACAAAATACATGTAATGTGTTGCTCATCCAGGGAGAATGCATTGTGTCTTCTTGTAATATCTAAAACAAAAGAAATCCACATGGTTATCATGCAGAAAAATAGCTACTGCCAAAAAAAGAATGTGTATATAAAATTACAGGCATATTTCAATTCATCACTGACACTGAGCTATTTAAAATGACAAAAAGCAGAAAGAGTAAAGAATAACATTACCGACTTAAGTCTTCAAAGCTGTTTTACAAAGGCAGCATATCAAAAAAAGCAGAAAAAATCTGGTTACTTATTAAGAAAAACAAAAGATCATAAATGCAAAATTCAATAAAAAAGCAAGAGATAATGCAATCTTAATTTTTTTCAACAGATGGTCAGCATAAGATCTCTAACAGTGGACTACAGAGTTTATGGATCATCTTCTAACCTAGTGGTTCTCAGAATCACTTGTTGGATTGTTAAAATATGTAGATAGTATACTCCTTCCCTGTAGACTTAGAAATAATACTAAATGAAGAAAAAAGTGAGAGTCACATATTTTTAAAGACACTATGATTATATGAGCTAAATGATACAGAAGATTTTTCTGGGAAATGGAAGAACTTCATCAATATAAAACATAAATGTTATATTCCCATAAGTATATAAATGTATACAGATTTTATGCTTAGAGTAGATGGAGGGTAAGAATAGTGTACACATTATATGCTACTTCTTTTAAGTCCTAACATAAATCTCAAGCTTCCATTAATTGGTCTTAAAGATAAACTTTGTGGGCTGGGGTTGTGGCTCAGCGTTAGAGTGCTTGCCTAGCATGTGCCAGGCGCAGGGTTTGATCCTCAGCACCACATAAAAGTAAATCAGTAAAATAAAGGTATTGTATCCAACTTTAACAACAACAAAAATCTTTAAAAAAAGATACGCTTTGAAGCCTCAATATTAAACCCTCAAATTGGTCTATAATGGCAGTATTGAATCATCTTATTTGCGATGTTACAAACCATGTAATTTAAATAAAGCCTATAATAGAGAAATTTCTTTTTTAAAAAATGTTTGTTTTAGTTGGAAATGGAAACAATACTTTTATATTGTTCATTTGTATGTGGTGCTGAGGACCAAACCTGGTGCCTCATACATGAGGGGCAAGCGCTCTACCAGTGTGCTACAACCCCAGCCCTGAGAAACTTCTTTTTATAAAAGCCTCATAACAGCTAGGTGTGCTGGCTTTGAACTCGAGATCCTCCTACCTCAGCCTCCAAGCCGCTGGGATTACAGGCATGTGCACCGCACCCGGGCTTGTTTTACATCTTTTGTGAAGAAGTTTTGCTGTTTTTTCTATGCATTACAAGTAATAGAAATTTTTCGACCAGTTTCTAGGAACAAATTTTGTAGTCTATTTGATAACAGTATATACTTCAGAACGGTTATATTGAAGAGAGATACAACCCACTGTTCTCAGGGCTGAGCTTGAGATACAGATGGTAAAGGAAATGGAAGGCTTCCCCGATTTTCTAGTTATGATCACATGGATGGTTTAGGGAGGAAGGGAAAAAGGAGCCTCTGAAAGCTATCAGTAAAGAGGGAAGACTTGGAGCTGTTTGTACTCATTCCTAAGTAGGCCAAGAAGATGCAGAAAGCAGATTCCACGATCAAACCAACAAGATTTCCAGCCATTGCAGGGCGCAGTAGCACACATTTGTAATCCCGGCAATTTGGGAAGCAACAACAGGAGGATCATGAGTTTAAAATCATGTCTATATCTATATCTATATGACCGAGGATGTGACTCAGTGGTTAAGCAACCCTGGATTCAATCCCCAGGGGAAAAATTTTTTTTTTAGTGATCAAGAATGGATACATAGGCAGGGCACGGTGGCTCATGCCTGTTAATCTCAGCGGTGGCGCATGCCTATAATCCCAGTGGCTGGGGAGGCTGAGGCAGCCTCAGCAAAACCAAGGTGCTAAGCAACTCAGTGAGACTCTGTCTCTAATAAAATACAAAATAGGGCTGGGGATGTGGCTCAGTGGTCGAGTGCCCCTGAGATCAATTTCCAGTAAAAACAACAACAACAAAAACACCCAAACGGGTACATAGGAGATTGGAGTGGTTGGACTCATTAAATATATGGAATGATGAAAATCTGGCTGACTGATTCTCGGTACTGGGATGAAAATGGTTGGAAATGACGTAGAAATCTAGTGCAACCTTGGGCTAACTGCGATTAAATTTCTCAGAGCACTTTTCTTTTCAACAGTACTGGGAATTGATCACAGCTGTGTACCACGGCACCTGGCTTCCCATAGCTCTAAGAAAAAGAAAACAAAATGAACTCAGAATTTCACTGAAAAATTGACTAGCTTTCTGTTCTAGTCTCCCTGCTCTGGTTTTCCTCATTGCTGTACCACAGTTCCTTGGTTACCAAGCACTGGATGTATTTGTAAACCCACCATTTGTGACAGTTTCCCACAGCAGGTGACTGTCTTCAAGCAATCTGAAATGCAGAATCTAGGACAAATTCAGGGCCAACCTTAAGAATATATGTATACTCTGTTTGGGTGCCATAGTCTATAATCCCAGTGACTCTGGAGGCTGAGACAAGATTGCAAACTTGAAGCCAGAACCTGTCTCAAAATCAAAAACAAAAAGGGCTGGTGATGTGGCTCAGTGGTAAAGTGCCTTTCGGTTGAATCCATGGTACTCATGCCCCCACCGAAAAGGAAAATATATTCTCTGAAAGGCTATAATTGTCCTTGTTTATTTATTTATTGGTACTGGGTATCGAGCCCAGGGACACTTCACCACATCCTCAGCCCTTTTTGAGATGGGTTCTTGCTAAGTTGTTGAGGATTTCTCTAAATTGCTGAGGCTGGCTTTGAACTTGTTTGTGGTCCTCCTGCCTCAGCTTCTTGAGCTGATGGGACTACAGGCATGTGCCACTACACCCGTCATTTCTTTTAATGATTTTCAATTTCTTTATTTGTGCCAGGGAGTGAATGCAAAGGCTCTTAATCACTGAGTCACATCCCCAGCCCTTTTTAAAATATTTTATTTAGAGACAGGGTCTTGCTAAATTGCTGAGGCTGGCTTTGAACTTGTGATCCTTCTGCCTCAGCTTCCTGAGCCACTGGGAATTCAGGAGTGCGCCACCATGCCCAGCTAATTTCTTTCCTTCTAAATTTGGTGCTGTAGATCTGTTATGGTTTGACAAGAGATGGTGACCCCAAAGCTCCTATTAATGCAGGAATATTGTGGTGAGAGGACTAGATTATAAAAGAGCTGTAACCTAATCGGTCCATCCTAATTTGAAAGGACTTGTGCTTGGTGGCAACTCTGGGCCCTTGGAGGTGAGGCTGCAGGAGGTGGGTCACTGGGGGTGAGTTCTTTGGGACTGTATCCTTTTTTTTCCATACCGGGGATTGATCCCAGCCACTCAAACACTGAGTCACATCCCCAGCCCTCTTTTATATTTTTATTTAGAGACAAGGTCTCACTAAATTGCGGAGGCTGGTTTTCAACTCCTGATACTCCTGTCTCAGCCTCCCAAGCTGCTGAAATTACAGGTGTGCACCACTGCAACCAGTTACATCTTTTAAAAAACTTTTTAAAACATTTTATTGGTACTTTTAGTTATATGCTAGGATTCATTTGACATAAAAGCATTATTATTATTATTTTAGAAAAAGGAAAACAGTTTATTGCTTTGTTAGCAAAGGAGAAACACAGGGGACTCCTGTCCCAGAGGCTGTGATTCTGTCCTTCAGCAGGAATAGGGGGCTTTTAAACAGGTGACTCAAAGGCTATATTCCAAGTGTTCTCTGCTGGAGTTGTAATTCACTTGTTACTTTGGAAGATTGTCATTTCTGAGATCTTTTGGTACCATCCCCAAAGTCTGGGTTACTTTGTTGCTATGGTGGGTGTGTACTCAAAGACAGAATGAATCTACCTATGATGGCGAATGAAGATAATCCTGTTTCCTTCGAGATTAGGGAGGAGCACAGAGAGAGGAAGAGAGAGAAACGTGTTCATTTTTTAAAAAATATTTGTTGATGGACCTTTATTTTATTTATACGTGGTGCCGAGAATCGAACCCAGTGCCTCACTCATGCTAGGCAAGTGCTCTACCACTGAGTCACAACCCCAGCCCCCAGAAACGCATCCATTTTAAAAATAAGTTGCAGTGGCAGAGCAGCAAGGGCTATATCCCAAGCATGAAGTGGACACTGTTACATTTCCCAACTGTCATTTCTACATTCAATTTCTATGGGAAAATGGGTGACAACATCTCCAAGCTGCTTCCTGCTGAAAGAGGGCAAAGTTAGAGAAAGTAACCCAAAGTCCTTCTTCTTTATGATGTGGGGCATGGGCAGGTAAGGGTATTCAGTATCTGCAGAGGATAGAGTATAGTTTGCTCTAA
The DNA here is from genome assembly GCF_001458135.2 of Marmota marmota marmota. Classification (NCBI taxonomy): domain Eukaryota; kingdom Metazoa; phylum Chordata; class Mammalia; order Rodentia; family Sciuridae; genus Marmota; species Marmota marmota. Next base: position 1,697 of record NW_026005575.1, on the reverse strand, counting down.
TTCAGTCCCCAGGACTTCCCCTTTCCCTCCCCTCTACTCTAGTTTTGCTTAAGTATCTTGTGGATATACATAAAGGTAAGATTCACTGTGGTATCATATATGTACCTAGGGAAGTTAGATCAAATTCATTTCACTATTATTCCCTTATCCTGTCCCTCCTCCCTCCCATCAATTCCCTTCTTCTATTCTACTGATCATTTATTTTGATGGAATTCCCCCACTGGGGATATTCTCTTTCCATGTGGCTCCACCCTCCCCTCTCTGCTCCCAGGAGCCAAGAGCTGAGCAACTTTCCTCCACTGTTGCCCTTACGCCATGATGTTATGCCTCACCTCAGGTCCAAAGTGATGAAGTTGGCCAACCACACACTAAACCTCTGAAATCATGAGCCAAAAATAAACTTTCCTCCTGTAAGATGATCTTGTTGGGCATTTTGGTCACAGCCATGAAAAGCTGTCTAAAACAGAAATTGTACTGAGAAGTGGGGTCATCACTGTGACTAACCTGACCATGTGGTTTAGGAGAAGTTGGAACTGTGTGTAAGTGTTTAAAAAGTGTGGACATAAGGCTGGAGAAGCAATATAATATTGTTAGCAGAGCTTAATGTGCGATTCTGGTGGGAGCTCAGAGAATCAGAATGAAAACAGCAAGGGCTGTACCCACGACGTTTCAAAAGGGAATGAGAAATCTATTGGGAACTGGATTAAAGGTCACTTGGGTTATATTCTGGTAAAGAGGCTATCTACATTTTGTCCATGTTCTTACATTTTGTGAGAGGCTGGATATAAAGGTGATGGATTAATTAATCTGCCAGAGGATGTTTCAAGGCAACACAGCATTCAGGTGGTGTTATGGATATTGTTATCAGCTTTTAATCAGGTTTTCTGTGAGAACTGGGAGCAGAAAGCAGAGAAGGATTTTAAAAATTTGCAATTTGGCCAGAAACTGGTGAGAAAAACTGGGGACAAGGTAAATAGTTGTGGTTGTTGAAGAAATTACATCCCCTAAAGAGGTGCTAAGTCTTTGCAGATACACTAGGAAAGATAGCTTGAAGAGATCTCTCAAATTGGAAAGACCACACCCATCACAGCCTCAAGGGTGTAAAAGTAAAAATCCTTTTGAGATCAGTGAGGTACCCTGCTGGCACAGGGGGGCCTAGGAAGTTTTTTCACTATGCTCAGCCACTCAGACGGCTGCAACCTTGGTCCAAGGTAGCCTGATGACAGTTCCAGCTGGCAGCAGATGGTGATGCTGATTCTTCAGGATTACAGAATGTTGGAGTTAAGAGGTCATGGAAGTTTCCACCAAAATTTCAAAGGCAGGCCTGGGAGGCCAGGCAGTGTTGCAGGTTTGGAGTTCCTGTGGGCTTCCCCTGAGAGGGTGATGCATAAAGCTGTAAGAAGGAAGCTGCTGCTGCAGTGGAGGCCCTCCCAAAGATTAAGAGATGCCAGTAATGTGGAATATTTGAAAAGGAAAGCTGCTGGCTGCAGACAGAGACAGGCAAAAAGAAAGATAAGTGGGCTCAACCAGCAAGGCCAAAGGAGCAGGGATTCCCAAGCCCTTTGAAAAGCACATCAAGCAGCCATATGCCCCAGATGCCTGAGGTGAACCTACAGGAAATGTTTGCCTGGCTGAGTTTAGGTCTTGCTTTGATCCCATCCTTTCTTTTCATGCTCCTAATTCTTTGTGTGTGTGTG
>NW_026005574.1:0-6813 GCF_001458135.2 Marmota marmota marmota | reverse complement strand
GAGGCTGAGGCAGGAGGATTGCAAGTTCAAAGCCAGGTCAGCAAAAGCCAAGTGCTAAGAAACTCCAGGAGACCCTGTCTCTAAAAAAATGCAAAATAAGGGGCTGGGGCTGGGGCTCAGTGGTAGAGCAATTGCCTAGTGTGTGTGAGGCACTGGGTTTGATTCTCAGCACCACATATAAATAAATGAATAAAATAAAGGTCCATCAACAACTAAACATACATATAAAAATAACTTTAAAAGAAGAGTTAGTCCCATTATTAAATATACATATATATACAAATAGGGCTGGGGATGTGGCTCAGTGGTTGAGGGCCCCTGAGTTCAATCCCTGGTACCAACAAAAAGAATCACTCATTAGCCGAGCACACAACTGTCATCCCAGGAGCTCAGGAGGCAGCAGGAGGATTGCAAATTCAAGGCCACCCTCAACAACTTAGTGAGGCCCCAAACAACTTAAGATCAGAGCTCAAAATAAACACTGAAAAAAAAAGGGGGGCTGGGGACGTGGCTCAGTGGTTAACCACCCCTGGATTTAATCCCAACCCAAATAATCATCAGATATCTCAGATTCTACCATTTGTGTCAGTGTGGAATTTTTATTTGGCCGGTTATTTGAGATGTCTGGAATGTTCAAAAGAATGGGTCATGTTAAACTGGGCGCATTGGTGCATGCCTGTCATCCCAGCAGCTCAGGTGACTGAGGCAGGAGGATCACTAGTTCAAAGCCACCTCGGCAATTTAGCAAGGTGGCAGTCCTGGATGAACACTCAAGTCCAACAGAAAGGTCCAGATGTGAAAGGGCCGGAGCTTCCTGGGAAACTGAGGCATGCAAAGCCTCACTGCTTGATTCTTGCAATCAAGTCAGAGATTTCAGACATGTTGCCCAAAGGAACAGGCTTGAGTTTATTAGAAGGGATGGGAAAGAGGGAAAAGGGACACTCTCCAGGGAGAGAGTGGGCACTCTTGTTAGCGAAAGCTTGTTCCTTGTCCCCAGGGCCAATCCAATAATGAGGACAAGGTTTTGAGAAAAAGAAAAAAGGAGGTTTATTGCTTTGCTACCAAAGGAGAATCACTGGGGACTCCTGTCCCAGAGGCTGTCATTCTGCCCATTGGGCAGGGACAGCGGGCTTTTATAAAGGAAATCAAAAGCTACATTCCATGTGATCTCTGTTGGAGGTGTCACTCACCTGTTAATTTGAGAGATCTTTTTTTTTTTTTTTTGAGGGGAGGGGTACAAGGGATTGAACTCAGGGGCACTTGAACACCGAGCCCCATCCCCAGCCCTATTTCATATTTTATTGAGAGACAGGGTCTCACTGAGTGGCTTCATGCCTTGCAGTTGTTGAGGCTGGCTTTGAACTCGTGATCCCACTGCCTCCGCCTCCTGAGCCAGCCTCTGGGGTTACAGGCGAGGGCCACTGCATCTGGCCTATTTTAGGAAACCATTCTGAGATCTTCTGGTGCCATCCCCCAAAGTCTGGATTACTTTGTTCTAATGGTGGGTTCAAGGACAGATGAATCTGCCTACAAAGGGGAAGAAGGAAATCCTGTTTCCCCTGAGATGGGGGATGAGGAGAGATTAGGGAGGACAGGGAGAGAGGACCAGAAAGAAACATGTCATTCTAAAAATAAGTTGCAGTGGCAGAGCAGCAAGGGCTACACTCAAAGCATAAAGTAGACACTGTAACATTCCCCACGGTCAACTCCACATGCCATTGCTATGGAAAAACGGGCAATGGCATCTCCAAACTGCTTCCTGCTGAAACAGGCCGAGCTGGGGGAAGTGGCCTGAAGTCCTTGTTCTCTATCGGGTGGGGCATGGACAGTGAAGGACAGCATCAGAGAAGTCCAGAGGTCCACAGTGGCTGGTGGCAGGTGACTGGACAAGGCACGCCTAGGGCAGGGATCCTGCCAAGACAAACGGCAGCAAAGCATTACTTTTTCGTAAACAGCACAAAAGCAATTAGTATTTAGCTATTTCTCTGAAAACCACGAAGACAGCAGCTCATAATCATAGTGACAAACAGACCAAGTTCATCAGTAAAGGTCAGGAAGGTTTGTAGGTCTATGAGATCTGGCTCAAAGTAACCCTAGAGTCCTTTGTGATCATTATGATTGGGCACTCCCACACAGCAACCTTCCTCTCCAGCCCCCAGCTTTACTTACCTTAGTAGGGCTGACACGAGTGTCCATCTTAAGTTACATTAACAACAACAACAACCGCATTTTATTTCCTTTTAAATGTCCGTGTGCTCAGGCTCCACGCTCCTGCCAAGTGTTTAAGACCAAGTTGGTCAAAACTGACCTTGTTCCTATCTACTCTTCAGAGTCTGCTGAGATTGCTCAGAGAACACTCTTGGGGACATGTGTGAAGGCTCCTGGTTTCTTTAGCTTTCCTCTAACAGTGGTGCCACCTGCCAGCATGGGTCAGGGCCTTGATGACCATTTGTAGCTTCCCTTGGAAGCATTAGGGACATTTCCCTCTTCAATGACCCTCCTCTTTGCAGAATGTGCATTGATTGGCTCCCTGTTCTCTAGGGTCCTCCCAATCTCCTGATCTGCAGATCAGGTGACTCACTGGATTTGGAGGGCCCAGACAGGGGTCCTGTCGTTCTCTGGGTCTTGGCTGACTTTAGAGGGCAAGGGTCAAAATGTTGGCTGTTTTTTCCTTGGCCCTTTTACTTTCTTGACTTTGGTCTCCAAGTGTTTAGTTTTAAGCATTGGTAGACCAGTGCACCAGTCTTTTTTTTTTTTTGGAGAGGGGAACTAGAGATTGAACTCAGGGGCACTTGAGAACACTAAGACACATCCCCAGCCCTATTTTGTATTTTATTTAGAGACAAGGTCTCAATGAGTTGCTTAGCACCTCACTTTTTGATGAGGCTGGCTTTGAACTCAGGATCCTCCTGCCTTAGCCTCCTGAGCCTCTGGGATTACAGGTGTGTGCCACCACCCTGGCTCATTGTATAAACTTTTACATTTACACTTGGTCAAGGGGGCTGTGGCTGTGGCTCAGTGGTAGAACACTTGCCTTGCATGTTCCATCCTCAGCACCACATAAAAAATAAATAAAGATATTGTGTCCATCTACACCTGAAAAAAAAAAACCACACACTTAGACAAAACTTAGTAGATATAGTTCTCAGATGTCTACTTATATCTAGTCACATATACTTAGGGTGACAACTATGTTGTTATAACCTAAAATAACAGTTATCTAATCAGTTACAAAGTAATTATTTAAAAGACTCTAAAACAGCTACAAACCTAATTCCTTTAAGACTTAGTTTCTCTAAGTAATAAAACCTAACAGATACAAGAAAATTATCTTGATCGATAAGAGCTGATCAATGTTTTGGATTTTGCTTCATATCAGTACATTAAAGTTAAAATAAGTTTGTGTTAATTACAATTTAATCACAAACACAAAATTTTTTAGATTTATCTTTAGCAACCGTTCTGTGACTTACTTAAATAATCACAACTCATTTAGATCCGTAGTTTTGTCCTTTCGTCTTAGACTTTAGCCCAGGAATATTACTTTACCAGAAAAAATACTTTCTCCTCCAGAAACATTTCTTTTACCTTCTAATTTTCTGTACTAGAATATATTTCCATACCTATAACTTTCTTTTATCTTTTCTAGTTTCAGACCCTTTCTTAAATTCATATTCTGAAACAGACTTTATGAATGTTATCTGTGCATTTAATAATCTACACCACAGATTTCATCCCAAGAGACAGCTGGACAATCTGCCATATACAAAAACTGTGCCTTAATCTTTTTTTCTCCAGCGTGGCATTCAAGGGGTTGGACCACAGGAAATTTTTGAGCCTGACCTGTCCGCCTTATCATTATCACAATGCCATCAACTGTGTCCTTTGTACCCAGAGGGGTATTCAGAGGAAGAGGCCTTGTGCACCCTGTTCTTTAGGATTCCTTGAAGATCCCTTGGCAGAAGTTCCCTGCAAAGGTTGGCCTTAGTTTCTGTCTTTCTCTTTTCTGGGTACAGTTATTTATTCTGCCAGTCCCCCCAGACACTTCGTCTGATGGGATCCCATTATAGCAAGAATTGCTTTGTCCCAGTGATAAATATCCCCTGGCCAAATGGGGCATGTGTCAGTCAGATCTTAACTTTTTGCTGGGGATGGAACCCGGGCCTGTGCTTGGGAGGGAAGCACTCTACCAACTGAGCTATATCCCAGCCCCCATCAGATCTTAAAAAGGGAGAGAATTCCTGTCCCCAGGTCATAAGCTGAGAGTGCTGGGACCTACTGACACATTCTTTGTGGCCAGCAGCCTCCACCCCAGGGGCAAAAGGGGCCCGGAAGGCAGGAAGAAGCCAGGTTCTCTTTGGCCATTTTTCTACAGCTCAGGCAGCTTTTCTAGGACACCCCTTCACACACACACACACCCCTAGTTTAGGCTGGTGTCCCTGATCCACAGTGAGATGATCCCTGGCTGCCTGGGATCAGGCTGAGAAACAGTGGGAGGGGGGGCAGCACTGGGTTTAGAAGATGTAAATCTTTTTACCCCTTTCTCTGTGTCCTGCTATCCCTGCGCACCAGAGGCAGGGTCCTTGGCCCCTAGAACTCAGCTCCTGAGGGTTCAGACCCCTTGTCATGGTGACTGCATAAATGCCGGCACATACAGAGTCTCTTTCATGTACTTCATGTACTTTACCCCGACAGACCAACTTCAAGATTATAATAATGGTATAGTAATCCAGAATGACCACTCAAAGGCCAGGTTGTGTTACAGTAAAGCCTCCCTCTCTTAGACAGGCTTATGCCTCTGGGTGACCAATGCGCCCAAAGGGCCAGTAACATACAAAAACACAGAGGAGAGAGGATCACCAAAACCCACAGCTGAGAGCCGGGAACCTTTAAAATAGATACCTGCACGTACAGATTTCTTTTTAATATTTTTTAGATGGTGATGGACTTTCTTTTGCTCATTTATTTATATGTGGTGCTGTGTCCCGTCCGGCAGGACACACATCAACGTGGGCAGTGAACCTAGATGGGGAGGAATGAAGGGACAAGAGACACGAAAGGTGACAGCAAGACAAAATTCTGATCAAGCTGCAAACTTTTATTTTTCACACAGGGGTATTTATATGCTGGGGATGGGGAAGCTCTCTAATCAGCAATTGCTGGATGTGGGTGGTAAAACTGCCAGCTGCAAGATGTCTGATGATCCTGATAACCGCAGGATGTTCCAGGGAGATAGGTAGCTGCAGGATGCCTCCCAGGCAGGATGTCTCCCAGGGGGCTGTCAGGCTAAACTTTGAAGGAGAATTTCCTTCTAGTCCCTGACATCTCCCCCTTTCTTATATAAAATATTTGACCATACCTTACCGGCCATGTTTTTAGGGGGTGATAGAGGCTCTGTTCCTCTAGGAGGCCTTAGAATATCTCCTGATCCGAGCGTTTTCACTAGGAGATTTCGTGGTGGCCTTGGCATGTTTTTGGAGGAGACGGCTTTGAGGGGGGAGCATGCCAACCGCCATGCACCAGAGCGTGTCACTCAGAGGTCTTGGGTTTGGGATCTGTATACCCATCCTCCTGCAGTCCTTCCTGCACCCTCCGTTATTATGGCCTAACGTCCTCACTCCATGGGTGCGTCCTCCCCCAAGCGGAGGGGCCCATGGAGGAGCGAACCCTTATGGCAAGGGCAGAAGATGGTTGGTCAGAGCTGTTACTTATACTTTTATATAAGAAAGAGAGATCTGTGGGGATGTAAACTTAAGAAATAAGCCTGTGAGAAGGGTAGAACATCCTTTTAAATGTTGGCAGCACGGTCTTCCATCTCCAGACGATGATAGTGGACCTGTATGGGCTTAGAGGACAAAATATTAATTTGTTCTTTAATAAATTGTACCAGCCTGTTTATAATGCAGGGTCCTATGGACACCATTAAAAGTAAACCCAACAAAGGGCCTAATAAGGGAAGAAGGTACGGTAAAAATCCATTAAGCCCAGTCCAGAGGGGATTTTCAAATAGTTCCCTTCTTTTCTTTTCTAGATCTTCTTGAAGCTGCTTAATCAGTACTATGCCTGATTTATTGGCATAAAAGCAGCATCTTTCCCCTAAGGCCAAGCAAATCCCTCCCTGGTTAGCTGTCAGCAAATCTAAGCCTCGTCTGTTTTGAAGGACCACTTCTGCCAGGGAGTCTATTTGGTCCTGTAAATCTTTAATAGTTCCTGATAGAGTTTGTACATCACCTATAAGTTGTTGAGATAGGCGACAGTAAGAGTGTATAGCCGTGCCTAAGCCAGCTGTACCTGTGCCCACAGCAGCTGTTATTCCAAGGCTCGCAAGGAGTGGTAAGGCCTGTATTGCCCGCCTGTGTCTTTTGACTAAGGTGTCTAGGCTAGGAATGGGTAGAGGTTCATCTCCTGGGACAATAGTTATATCAGGGAGTAATAAGGCAAGAACACAGCCACCGGTCCAATTCGCTGGAAGCCTGGGGAAGGCTGAGTTTCCTCCACACATAAAAACTGTGCCATTGGGGGGACAAAGAGATGGGGTGGGTGAGGGATAATTTTTTACTGTTGAGCAATTTCCAAAGGAAGTAACTCCAACATCAATATCATAGTGTAAGGGTAAAAGAAATTGAAGTTAAAGCGTAAAAGTTAAAGGGTAAAAGACCGGGTGTTGTAAAGTTTCTAAGCTGCAAGGTCTGAGTTAAAATGTAAAGGATTAGGTATTGTTAGGTTTCTATGCTACCTGCAAAACCTGAAATTTCTGTAGCTGTTGAGACAATGCTTGGAACTGCCCAGTAAATATTTCCCCTGACTATTTGG
>NW_026005573.1:2289-6815 GCF_001458135.2 Marmota marmota marmota | reverse complement strand
TAAGAAAGAAAAGTTCAAAAGGACATTATTTTAACCTAGTTGTGGATTTTTTTTAAGTTTTACATTACATTTTTAATGAAGTAAAAAACCTATTTAAACCAGCTTATTTAATGTCTTGTGAGAAGCAGTCTAGAAAGACTTCAAGGTGGAAGAAGGCATTTAACCCTATCTTCAAAGGATAACTTGGTTTTAGTTTTGACAGGAAATATGGGGAGGGGATGGATGAGATAGCAATTATCCACCTGCAGGTGTCCATCTCTTATATTGTCAGGGTAGACAACTGGTCTCCTGAAGAACACAATGTAACCAGGCTTCCCAGCTGTCAGTCAATGGTTTTGATGAGAGACTTGCATAGTTTCCTTGCCATCTGCTCTTGCCACAGCTGCTAATATGAACATTCCTTCCCAAAGAAGAAACAGTTATATTTCATAGCTGGTTGGTGAGAAGGGTATGAATGGGAATATTAGACACTGGACATCCAGCAACAGAAAGATAGCTTGTAGCTATAGAACATTGGTGCCATAGGTCTGGCAGGGAGTTTTGATGCTTATCCTATTACTCTGAGCCACAACCTTTAATAACCTTTCTGCATATCTAGTTTAGTAAGAGCTGATATCCATGTCTGTTTCCTGTGTATTTTAAAACTGCTGCTTAGTGATTTTTCATGCCCAGACCTGATGACATGTGGGGAACAATATTATCTTTCACTAGGTTGAATTGGAACATGTGGATAATTTGTCAGGAACTTGCAAACAGGAAGGGATTTAGGTCATGAGTATTATATCACCTTTACTTCTCACTTAACCTACTGTGTGTATCTAGAGGCACTTCTTAGCTTGTGTAGCCACTGAGAGAGAGGGGTCAGCACCACAAAGGACACCAACACCACTGGCTTGTGACTGTTTTCAGAGTCAACATTACTAAATCACAGTTCCCATTCTCTGAACAAACACCTCATGGTTGACATGGAGCCCTGCAGCCCATTTCCTTCTCCCATTGAGAGGGAGAGGAACTTTCCCTGGGTGAGGGTAAGTCAGTCACTTCATTCTAGAAGTCTGCTTCTGAGGAACAAAGTAGCACCAATTCTATGTATGCTGGGAAATGGGTTGGGTCAGGGGCCACAGTGATCCATAAACTATGTTTTAATAAATATATTTTTTTGCAGCCAGCAATCAGTTTCTCCTGGAAATTTCAGTAGAACAAATTATTTCTAAGATGACATGGCAAAGCAGTAATGTTGTTAAGACATGTCCTGTTCAACATGGTAACCACTAGCCATAGTGGCTATTTAAAATTAAGTTTAAATCCATTAAAGTTTGAATTCTAATTCCTCAATCACACTAACCAGATTCCAGTCCCTAGTGGCCTCATGTGGCTGATGGCTGCCATATTGGAATCTGAGACTGACAACATTTCCATTATTACAGAATGTCCTGTTGGAAAGTGGTGTTTTTATTACATCATAATTAAGTTGGTGGTTATAAAAAATTCTCCACTTTCTTGGCATGGTGTCAACATGCCTGTAATTCCTATTACTTGGGAGGCTGAAGTAGGAGGATAGCAAGTTGAAGGCCTGCCACAGCAACTTAGTGAGAACCTGCCTCAAAATAAAAAAAAAAAATAAAAGGAATGAGGATGTAGCTCAGTAGTAGAGCACTCCTGGGTTCAATGCTCAGGACAAAAAAATAAGTATCTCTACACTGATTATCCTCTATCTGCCTCAGCATTTCCCCACCCTCTTTGTTTCCTTTTCTATAGGTATTTTATTTTGATACAGCTATAGTATAGTGTCCATTTCAACGCAAAAGTTATATATGTACTTTTTAAGACAATGTGGAGGTTTTCGTAGGGTTTGAATGAAAGGACTTACTTCAGGGAAGCATCTTACCACAATGCTTGCTGCATATCTAGTTTAGTAAGAGCTGATACCCATGACTGTTTCCTGTGTCTTTTAAAACTGCTGCTTCGTGATTTTTCATGCCCAGACCTGATAACATCTGGGGAACAATATTATCTTTCACTAGGTTGAATTGGAACATGTGGATAATTTGTCAGGTACTTGCCAAAGGAAGGGCTTCCAGTATCCTACTCTGGAAGCTGTGGCTGTGTGGCCTCAAATTTTTTATCAGAGAAACCACAAAGGACCCTGCATCCTCCTACATACATAAATGGGCTAGGGGAGATTCCCAGAAACCAGCCTTGTGTCAATTGATCAGAACATCCCTTCTGTATCCAGCCCAAATGGCTATAGACCTACCTTTATGGATTAACCTGAAATAATGTCATTAGCATATGCTGCACCAGGCTTTCTTCCACAAGGATGACACAGGGTCCTAGGAGAAGAGAGAGAAGGGAAAGAGCGATAATGAGATCCTGCCACAATATTTCAGCTTGGGTGTCTTGAAGAACATCTACTGAATACTTGCTATCAACCCACTAACAAAAAATGCAAGAAGAAAGAACCTCATGCTGATGGAGCATATCCAAAATTCAGGAAATCCTAACTTCTGCTCTCTAATGACAATTGTTTGGTAATTGTTTCACTTTTCTTCTCCTGCAGTTTCTTGTTTTGTTTTTTCGTATCAGGGATTGAACCCAGAGGTGCTTAACCACTGAGCTGCATCTCAAAATATTTTGAGGCAGGGTCTCAATAAATTGCTGAGTCTGGCTTTGAACTTGCAATCCTCCTGCCTCAGCCTCCTGAGTCACTGTGATTACAGGCGTGTGCTATGGGCTTGCTCTGCTGCAGTTTCTTAGGACCTGATAAGAGTGTGTGCTTGTCTAGCTGCTGAGCAGAATGCTTTCCCCATGAAAAAAATGTTTGGGTAGTCACAGCTGGTCACATTATGATTTGGCTCAAATCCCAGCCCTCAAGGACTAACTAGATTACATCTTAGTAACTGACATATTTTTTTCACCCTAGGCAAATTTTTTAAAACAATCAATTAATACTTAAGTGCAGGAGACAAATGCCAACCTGAGCAGAAATAATGATTTGGAAAGCTCCACTACTGAATTGTTTCCACCAATAATAGACAAGCATACTACATACAGATGGGGAACAAATGATTTATTAGAAATAATTCCAGAGTGAGCCATTCCTTCCCTAAAATCAGAAGAGTGTTTGTTCAAAGATGGCAGTGAGCATCCTGTGGAAAGTCTGCTTCCCTGCAATCTGGCTCAAAGAATTCTGTTTTCTATGCACACTTAGTTCCTAACCTTCTCACCACCATATATATATATATATCTCCCCACTATATGCCACTAGGACCTGGAAAATGGAAGTTTCTAATGGAATAATGTGAAGAGTACAGAGGAAAACTTGCCCAGTCTCCCATGACATCCTGAACGTTCCCAAAGCAGCATACCTTGGCTTTCCTATTCCCCATAATATAACCTTTTAAGGAAAAGGTATTCTAAAAGTGTTTTTATATTGCAGTGTGAGTTAGTTGCTGCTGTCTCTCACAAGGCTATTTATATTCCAAGTAATATTATGAACTGGAAAATTCTCTCCTATGGAAGAAATTCTTGACTTAAGGCTGAGGTGAGGGTGATCTTTTTGGGTCAGAGGACCTGCCATCTTACACTTCCCTGTATGTAGATTTTTAATGATGAAACCAAATAAAACTAAGAAAATGCATGTTTATATTCATGGAGCCAAGTAACTTAAGCTTATTAATAAGAATTGGAGATTTGCCTCACCAAATGACAGTGACACAGCACTACCAAACAACGTGGCAAGGGCCAAGACTGTGACTCTTGTTGACTCTTGTGGGTTTACTGAGTATCAGACCAAAAGCTTGTGAAATGGCATGTCACCACCATGATTTTTTTATCATTTTCATGTAAAATTTCCATTGTACTGGCTTTATAATATTCACAACAAATACAGTTCTACACATATCTAATTTAAAAATAAATATGCAGCTATTACTAACTATGTACTAACACTTTTATTCCCCAAATCAGACCTAGATACAACTACTCTAGCTCTTACAGATGAGTCTAAATGAAAAAAAAAATGGAGTGTGTGTTTCTTAAACTTTGAGATTCCTGTTTGTGCCAAAGTTCTAGATTCATAACATAGATGTTTGAGCTCTCTGCTCTAGTTATGGTGGTGACATAACTAAGTCCCCAGTTTACATTTTGGCTGGATTCCCCTTGAGTGGACAAGGGTACAACATTACTGGGGATTCTTTGGAGTGAGGTGAATCTTAAGAGTAGTTTTGATTTGCATTTCTCTAATTACTAGAGATGTTGAACATTTTTCATATATTTGTTGCTTGATTGTATTTCTTCTTCTGTGAAGTTTCTCTTTGGTTCCTTAGCCCATTTATCAAAGACTTAGACATTAGAATAGAGATCCTGCACCTAATAGAAAAAAAAATGTAGGCCCAAATCTTCATTGTCAGCTTAGGAACTGACTTCCTCAACTAGACTCCTAAAGTGCAAGAAATAAAATCAAGAATCAATAAATGGATTACTCATACATTGCTGGTGGGGCTGCAAATTGGTGCAACAACTAT
>NW_026005573.1:0-1700 GCF_001458135.2 Marmota marmota marmota | reverse complement strand
AGCCATGGTGAAGACTTCTGGAGAAGGTCAGTTAAGACTTTTCTGTGAGCCTGGTACAGAGGGGGAAGACGGGGAAGGCGGGGCTGAGAGCAGCTCCGTGGATAATGGGAAAGGGGTTTGGGATTTTCCTAGCAACAAAAACTTGAGTAGTAGAACAGGTAGAGCAGAGGGGAAGATGGGAGTGAGTATCCCAAAAAGCCTGTGAGGGACTTTAAATTCTTAGTAACCTGTTTTTAGTGATGACAAAGCAACTTTAAAGGCCATTTTCATTACATCTTGGATAGGGGTCTGAGGGCTCTCCTCAGCTGGTTTGAGCTTTGGGTTAGCTGGTAAGAGGACCTGGTGGGACCCGGTGTGGGCACTGACAGGAGAAGAGAGGAGTGAGTGGGTGGAGGGGTACCTCAGTACCTGCTACCTCAGCAAGGGGGCAATGGTCTGAGAACTGGCGGAGGTTTGGGTTTTTGATCTAGTAATTGGAGGGGAGAAATCAGGTTGCTGAGGTGGGAGTGACAGCAGAGAGTCTAGAACAGAAGGCTAAGGGTGAGGATCTATTGGAGAAGCATAGTTTAGGATGTGAACAAAGGAGGGAAAAGGCCTCCACATAGGGGAATTTCCTTCCACCCTTTTGAGCACTTGCAGAAGTTAAAAAGGTCACGCAGAATTTGAGGATCTAGAGATCCCTCTGGGGGTCTTCGGTTTTGGTTATCTAATTGGTAATATGGCCAATGCTGTGTACTGAATTTGATGAGGAGTTTGGGTTCCACCAGGTAGCCCCTGTATGCTCACATCCCTATGACTTACAGAAGAAGTCGGCTTTTTCCCCACACAGCCATGACTGTTTGTGGCTTCGATAGTCCGCCGGGCAAACATAGTAATCTAGGTTAGCCAACCTGCATCTGGCTCACGTGTCCCTACATCCATAATGTTTGTTTCCATTATCTATGTTACGGAAGGGATTTAATGGAATTTTAGTGGGATCCTCTTCATCAGGGATATCCCAATAGGAACGACCTATAGCCAGCTGACAAATGTCTGGGTGGAGAGATGACCACCAGGTCCCTAAGGGGGCTGTATGCGAGATAGACCATATTTCTTGTCCAGTAGGATTTGTGATCAGCCATCGCTGCTGAATGGGCTGATGAGGATTAGGACTACTGGTGGTCAAGGGGAGAGTCTATAGCCCTATCCACATGGTGAATACACAATTTGAAAGGGTTACCAGTCTTTTTTAGTTTCCAGCCAGAGTCTGGACAGGGCGCAGTCTTGAGATGAGAGGTATGGATCCAGGAAGTGATTCCATCTACCTTTACTGCTGTAGGTGTTATAAGTAACACCTGGTATGGTCATTTCCAGCGGTGTTCCAGGGATGACACCTGATGTCGTCTTATGTAGATGAAGTTTCCCACTTGATATCGGTGTGGAGTCCTTTCGTCCCCAGGTTGGTAGGCAGTGGTCAGCTGTTTTTACAGGTATTGCTGAGTTCTTTCAAGAGCTTTAAGTCTGTCAAGCAAGGGGGTGTGGAAGGGATCGTTAGGTCTTAGAGTTGGGGTTAGGTCCCTTACTGGAGGAGGGGCACCATAGAGAATTTCATAGGGGGTGAGGTTACACAAAGAAACAGAGGGAGTATTTCTTGCATGAAACAGTGCATAAGACAGGAGCATAGTCCAATTTTTTTATGCCGGTCTCTAAGCTTAATTTCA
>NW_026005572.1:0-6815 GCF_001458135.2 Marmota marmota marmota | reverse complement strand
GGTCCCATATGATGAGAGTTGTAGATGGATATCACTGTAGCCAAGGATGTTGGGCCTCTTTTTTTGCATTCCCAGGTTTTTGATCATTGTGTGGAAAAAGAACAATTTTTCCTGTAATCATTAGCTGTATGCCATGTAAACTCAGCTGGACTGTACTGTGGGCATAAGAAGAAAAAAGATGTTCCTCCTCACAGGATCAAACTCAGTATTGATAATTAATTAAGGTTCTCCTCAATTGGCATATTTTCTGTTCTTTTAAATTGTTTTTTACAACCCAAGTACACTGGAGCGTTATTTTTGCAGTTCTAATAAACAATATGCAATGCACACACAGTGAAAGGCACAGATCATACATGAGAGAACTCAAGGAATTTTGACACATTTACATGAGCAAACAATGACAGTAGAAGAAATCTGACATAATTTTCCTATGCACATATATGAAAACATCACAGTGAATTCCACCATCATGTATATCCACAAGAATGGGGTCCTTATCCAGAATAATGGGGTCCTAACTAGAATAAGATATATTCCATGCTTGAATAACTATATCAAAATGGATTCTACTTCATGTATAACTAAAAAGGACCAATTGAACAAAAGTCTATGTCCATCTCTCTGTTCTCTTGTGCATGTCCTCAATCTCTTCCCCTCCTCCCTCGGAGTCAACCAATGCTTTGTTTTTTGTTTTTCCAAGATAAATTTTGTCTGGTCTAAAATTTTACGTAAAGCGATTTACACTTTTGTATCTACTTCTTTATTGGTGCATTATAGATACACATAATAGTGGGATTTATCATGACATATTTGTACATGTATATAATTGGATCAAGTCCATTTCCTAGTACCTTAAAATTATGTTTTTTAAAAGATTCATCTACATATCCATCTTATTGTTATGTTTCCATAGTTGTTTCTTACTGCTGAGGGGTATCTCATTGTATTAATGTACCACAGCTTATTTCTTCTTTGTAGATAGATATTTGAAAATTTGATAACTTCCTGCATGGGATTTTATGCATAAAAGTTCTATGAACATTTTTGTACAAAATCTTATAGTTATTTTTTCATTTTTCTTGAATAACTATGGAGTAGAATAGTAATATATAGAAAAATTTCATACATATGTACATATGAGGTAATTATGTAATGTACAATATATGTATTTATAAACAACACAAACACACATACACACATATATATATTTAACTTTCCACAAAATTGTCAACACATTTGCAGAATGGTTTTACTGTCTTCAAGTACCACCTGTGATGAATGAGAGCTTTGATTGTCTATATTCTTGTCTGGTGTTTCCATTCTTAATTGTAGCCCTTTTTTGGGGTTATGAAGCATCACCTGAATTTGGTTTTAATCTGAATATCCTTGCAAAGCAATGAGACCGACCATTTTTATATACTTATTATTTATTAATAATTCTTCCTTTGAAATTGGCTGCACAAGTCTGTTTTATTTTTAATTACTGAGTCCCAGAGTTTCTTTATATATTCTAGACATAAATGCTTTTAGATATATGCAGATAGTGATAGATAAACAGAGATGCGTAAAAATATTTCCAGTCTATGGGATTCTAATTCATTTTCTTGACTTTTTGATGAGTAGAAGTTACTCGTTTTAATGAATTATTTTACCATTTTTAATGGTTATTGTTTTCAATAGCCTAAGAAATCTTTGCTCACCCAAAAGATTAAAAAATATTTTTGTTAGTTTCAAGAAGCTAGAATATTTTGTTTTATACTAGGTACTTTAAGTACTATAAATTGCTTTTTATGGTGTAGAATTAAGATTTAAGTGGATTATTAATACTGTTTTTGCAACACTATTTGATCAACGAATGTCTGTTTCCCTATTGAATTATTTTTGTCTTTTTTGTCAAAAAAATAAGTTGACCAAGCCAGGCATGGTGGCACATGCCTGTAATTCCAGTGGCTCTTGAGGCTGAGACATGAGGATGGCAAATTCAAAGCCAGCCTGAGCAATTTAGTAAGGTCCTAAGAACTTAGCAAGAGCCTGTCTCAAAACAAAAAATAAAGAGGGCTGGGGATGTGGCTCAGTGGCTAAGCACCCCTGCGTTCCATCCCTGGTACCAAAACAAACAAACAAAAACCCAAAATCAATTGACCACTAAAGTGTTTCTATTTCTGAATTTTCTATACTTTTTTTTTTCATTCTGTCCATCTTCACAACATTCTTTTAATTACAGCAACTTTAAGGTAAAATCAAGTAGTTCTAGTCCCCAAGTTTGTGGGGTGTTTGCACGATTGTTTTTGGTTACTGTAACTCTTTGAATTACCACATTGTAAAATCAGCTTGTCAAACACCACAAATAAGCCTGCTGGGATTTTGACAGAAATTTTGTTGAATACAATAGGTTAGTAGGGGAAAATAGACATTTTAACAGTATTGAGTTTTGTAAGCCATGAACTTGATATATCTCTGCATTTAGATTTTTTGAAACTTCTCTCAGAGTTTTCAGTGTACAGATCTTATATTTACTTCATTAATTTAATCTTTGTTTCAGGTTTTTTCTTTTGTTATCCATGGTAGTATATTTTATCTCAATTATTACCTGTTCATTTCTAATAGAATAAAGCTTGTTTTTAGTTTGTTTTTTTTTCCCCCCAGAAGTAATTCTTATTATTGGGTTGGAGCTGACATGTTTCTAAATTGTGAGTACAATTATAAAGTTTCAGCTAGATGCTCTGGACAATCAGCTAGGTCTGTCCATATTGATATAATTGGTCCAGTATCAGATGGCCTCTGGAATCTTTCATAGCCTAGTTCCCAGTGACTACTCTCAGGAAGACCTCATTTAATCTCATCCTCTAGATAGATATCTTAGTATTTGGATAAGAACTAAGTGGGACCTCTGTGTACTCTCAAGGGCTCCTACTTGTGCATCTCCCTCCTCTTTAGTACCCTATTCCTTGAACTCCATGTAACTCAGCAGCTTCAAATTGCAATCTTCTTTTTTTTTTTTCTGTCCAGTACACCTGCCACTTTCTGTTTAAGTCCCTTTTCTCTCTGACCACAATAGGTAAAATTTTTCCTGGAGAGACAGTTTAGCCATGTGTTTCACTTCCCTCAATGAGCACAGACTTATCCTGTCCACTGTCTAAAAACAGTTGCTTCAAGGATTTTGTCCAGCTTCATAGTTGCTTACAACAAGAGGTTTAACAAGAAGTTAAATGTCACCCTGTCATGGTTGGTACCTGTAAGTGTACTTGTTTTGGGTTTTTTTTTGTTGTTGTTTTGTTTTTTTCCATTGTTAAATTTATAATGTAGTTACAAACTTTTTTATCTTTTTCTTGATTTTTAATCATCTGTTTAGTGAATTGGAAATATGTTGATATCCACATTTATCCTTTACACATAATTAACTTTTCCATATACAACAAATTATTCTCAGATATTTTTATGACTAGAAAACTATTGACATTTGGGGAGGAATCTATAAAACTCCGTTTTAAAAGGGATGTGTGAGTTGTTCTTTTGGGATTCATCAGACAATGCACGGAGAAATTTTTGCAATTATTTCTCTGACTTTATATAACTATTGCAATTTCTCTTTTTTATATATAATCTGTTTAGGGCTTTAAAATATTTTTTCCAGATCTTTGGGTTTTATTTCTAATTTGATATATATCAAAATTTATATACATATATGTATGTATATATATATTTAATCTTAATATTAAATCATATTTAACTCATTTTAAGTACATTTTTAAAAGAGCATTCACCAAGTAATATAGACACCCCCCAACATAAGTTGATTTATTCCTTAAATATCAGCATTTTCACCACTACTTCACAATACATTTTTATATAATAATCACGACAGACAAGAATCATTTGTATATTATTCTTTCAATATAAAATTATAAAGCAGAGCTTACAACTTTTTAAGTTAGATTGGCTATAGATTAATAGTATCTATTATTTTGAAGATGGCGTGATGCATGCATCATTTCAAAAGCAGAATACTAAAAGGGGATCACAGAAGATGTGCTGTATGAGGTCAAAAAGAAAAAAAAATGGACTATCAATTGGGATTTATTCTTTGGTAAGCAACGATATAATCTATTTGAATTTGAGAATTAAACAGAATTTCTTTAACAAATGTAAGTGTAAAATATAAACAACAGGATGATGTCAGTTTTCCATCACTATAACAAATACCTGAGATAGTCAATTTATAAAGAAGAAAGGTTTATTTTTGCTCAGTTGTGGAGGTGTCAGTCCATGGTCAGCTGATCATTAGCTTTGGGGCCTGCAGAAAGTCCCGAGAGCATGTCAGGGAGAACGTGGTAGAACAGAACCACTCAACTCATGCCCAGGAAGTAAAAAAAAGAAAAGGGAAGAGAAGGAAATCCCACAGTGCCCTGCTAGATGATATATACAACAACCTGAAGACCTCCCTCTAGGCCCACCTCTTAACATTCCCACCACCTCTCAAAAGTGCCACACTGAGAACCAAGCCTTTAACACGTGGGCCTTAACACATGGGGGCATATTCCAGATCCAAACCATTGCATTATACTACCTTGAAGCAAGAACTAATTATTCTCAGATTAATTACTTCTATCCACCTTTTCATGGAATGAGGAAAATCTAAATAAACCATTTCTCAAGGATCTTTTAAATTTTGATAAGAAGTATGCTTTGGGCATTATTGGTATAACAAAATTATATAGTGAAACAACGGACCAACAGTTTCTCTGTCTTGATTACAGCTTACTTCCTCCCAAAGGATAAAGTAAGAAGCTCTCATATTCATAATCTTTACTGTGTGTTGGTGACTCAGCTCCTCCATGATTGTTCAGATTTGTTTCAAACCCATTTCCACGATTTTCACTGTGACATCCAATGACTTAAAGTGTAGCTATACTTGATTTGCACTACTCTTGCATTAATGAGGGTAGGCTGATCTGCTCTGGCACATGGATCGAAAAGCAAATGTTTAAACCTAAAGGAAAATTATTTCTTGTTTATAGCACAAGCTGTAATAGGTTGGGAGCAGCTCTTCTCCACACAATGATCCAGGGGCTCGGCCTCCTTCCTCTTGTGGCTTTGCCACCACCCTCTCCTGCGTGTGTGTGTGTGTTGTGGGGATCCATGTATTAAATGGGACTGACTGATTTTACCCAAATCAGTAAAGATTCTGGCCAGCAGATTTTAATCCCATCTGCACACAGGATCAATTGGAGCCCAGGTGTCAGCACCTCAGTTTCAGGGTGATTTGGTGTACCATGAAGGCTGAGCAGCAGTATGTTTGAAACAATTCCCAGGCAATTCTCTGCAGCCAGAGTTGAGAACCACAAATTGATATCAAATGTCTTTGTAGATTGAAAAATCTCAATCATGAATGCAATTTTTTTTTAAAGCATGAAAATGTCTTAGGGATAGGGTTAAACCACAAGCTCTCCTACACATGGTACTTTAATAAAATGATAAATGAAAAAGAACATGATTTATGAAAGTCATCTGACATGCAGTCTGTGTATAGTACTTGCTGTTTGCAGAGTTGTCAATGGGGTTTCAGGGGAGAGAGAGTGTGAGCCCTCTTACTCCAGCCAGGGCAAGAAGCACTGGGGTTGGGGTGCTGCAGAGGGATGGGCAGGCTTGGGAAGAAGTGCCTAGCAGACATGGGGCACATAGAAGACTGCTGGGGGCTTCTCTCTTCATGGTGATTTGGAGGCAACCTTTCATCCATTTACCTGCAAATGCCATGATTTTATTCTCTTTTAATACTGAGTAATATCCCATTGTGTATATACACCTTAGTTTCTTTATCCATTCATCTATTCCAGGGCATCTAGGTTGGTTCCACAATTTAGCTACTGTGAATTGAGCTACTATAAACATTGATGTGGCTGCATCCCTGTAGTAAGCTGTTTTTAAAGTCTTTTGGGTTTTTGTCTTGCTCCAGGGACATATTTTTCAATTGGGGACTCTGAAAGGGTTAAGCCTTGTCCTGGAGTGTGAAACACACCTCTGCAGAGGATTTTTTTCAACCATGGCATATTTAAGGTGGTCTGTCTCTACAGGTTTTCAGTTTCAGGTTGCTTTAACACATACTCAAGTCTGACACCAACACACACCAGGCTTTCGCAGAGCTGCTCCATCTTCATACACTCCACTCTGTCCCACTCACTCCCAGACGCAGGTGGCCTCTTCGTCTTTTCTATCTCTGTAGAGTCTACTGCTGGCCTCTTTTCATTCCAAGGTTCCCTTCCATGGGGACATGACAGTAGAAAATATTTTGATACATTTATACAAGCATGAAATATATTTTATTCTACTAAGGATCCCAGTCTTGTGTTTGTACACGATGTTGAGATTCACTCTGCTGTATTCATATATATTTGTTTTATTTTTAATATATCTATAGCTTTGCCCCTTTATCTTTTATTTTCACTCTTTTGCAATTTGTTGAGGAAACCAGGCTACCTATATAGTTTTCCTCAGCTGAGATTTTGCTCCTTGCATCACCACCATGGAGATTCCCATCTATCTCTGGCCTCTGTTTCCCACAAATTGGAAGCAGCTCTAGAGGCTTAGTTGCGTTCCAGTTTGATCATCTGAAGAACAGACATGTACTGTTTAATTCTCCTTTTGTCTTAGAAGCAGCCACTGGGGTCCATCCTTCCATTTTTCATTCACTAAAGATAAATGGTAAAGCCGGGCAGGGAGAGGTCACAAGCCTGTAATCCCAGAAACTCGGTAGGTTGAAGCAGAAGGATCACAAGTTCAAGGCCAGCCTCGGTACTTAGCAAGAATCTGTTTCAAAA
>NW_026005571.1:4197-6817 GCF_001458135.2 Marmota marmota marmota | reverse complement strand
CGGTTAGGGTTTGGACTCGAATTAGGGCTAGGGTTAGGGCTAGGTGTAGCGTTTGGTTTTGGTTTAGGTTGAGATTTAAAATTAGGGCAATTTCTCGGTTTTGTTTTAGAGCTAGGGCTATGGTTAGGGCTAGTTTTAAGATTAGCGTTAGGTTTAGGACTAGTGTTAGGATTAGGTTTAGTCTTAGGTTTAGATTTAGATTTAGATTTAGGATGAGATCTAGGGTTAGGTATAAGGCTAAGGATGTGGGTAGCATTAGTTCTAGGTTTATAGCTAGGATTAGGGTTATGATAAAATAGGATTAGATCTAGGGATAGAGCTAGGGTGAGAGTGAGAGTTCGTCTTAGGGCTAGGTTTAGGGTTTGGTTAGATATAGGGCTTAATTAGGGCTAGGAATAGGGCTAGGTTTATGTTTATGTTTAGGCCTAGGGTTAGTTTTGGGCTTAGGGTTAGGTTTAGTGAAATTGATGGGGTTAGAGCTAGGTTTAGGGATAGGACGAAGATTGGAATTAGGGTTCTGGCTAGGGTTTTGTTAGAGTTATGATTAAGGCTAGGTTAAGGGCTAGGATGAGGGTTAAAGTTTGTGTTTTGGTTAGGGCTAGGATTAGTGTTAGGGCAAATGTCAGTTCTATTTTTACAGTTAGGGATAGTTTTAAGGTAAGGTTTATGGTTATGTTCAGTGTAAGGGTTAGATTTAGTGTAAGGGTCAAATTTAAAGCTAGGGGTATTATAGGGTCAGGGTCATGTTTAGAGTTTTGTTTAGGTTAGGTTTTAGGGTTAGGGCTCAAATTAGCATTAGGGTTTGTGTTAGGGTAATAATAGGGTTAGGTTTAGGGTTCAGGTTAGGTTTAGCATAATGGATAGGGTTACGGTTAGGCATAGGGTTAGATTTAGGCCTAGGTTTAGCATTAGAATTAGGGCTATGTTTAGGGCAATTGATAGGGTTAGAGCTAAGTTTAGGGCTAGGTTTATGGATAGGATTAGGGCTAGGGTTATTGTTATGGTTAGGATTAGAGTTATGGTTTCTGTTAAAGTTAGGGCTAGGATTACAGCTAGGGCAAATGTCAGGTCTATGGTTATGTTAGAAATAATTTTAAGGTTAGGTTTATGGGGGTACAAGGGCTAGATTTAGGGGTAGGGTCAGGGTTGGAGCTAGGTATATTATTACGGGAATCATCAGAGTTAGGATTTGGCTTAGGTTCAGTTTACGATTAGGGTTCAATTTAGCAATAAGTTAGGGTTAGGGTAATGATAGGGTTAGGTTTAGGGTTCAGGTTAGGTTTAGGTTAATGAATAAGGTTTGGGTTAGCAATAAGGTTAGGGTTAGTCCTAGGGTTAGTATTAGGGTTATGTTTAGGGTTAGGGTAGTGGATAGTGTTAGAGCTAGTAATAAAGCTAGGGTTATGTTTAGGATTCTGGCTAGGGTTAGAGTAAGGTTTAGGGCTATGTTTTGGGTTAGGTTTAGGTTTAAAACTAGGGTTAAGTCTCAAATAAGGGCTAGGTTTTGGTTTTGGTTAGGGCTAGGGTTAGGGCTATGGCTAATGTATGATCTAGTGTTACAATTTGTGCAAGTTTTAGGGTTAGGGTTAGGGTGATGTTTTGAGCAAGGTTTATATTTAGGGTCAGTGTAAGGGTCAGGGTTTGTTTTAGTGTTAAGTTTAGGACTCGAATTAGGGCTAAAGTTAGTGCTAGGTGTAGGGTTAGGTTTTGTTTTAGGTTAAGGGTTACGATTAGGTCTATGGCTCAGTTTTATTTTAGGGATAGGGCTAAGGTTAAGGCTAGATTTTGTATTAGCATCAGGGTTAGGGCTAGTTTTAGAGTGAAGTTTAGACTTGGGTTAGGGTTAGATTTAGAGTTAGGGTTGATCCAAAGTTAGGGCTCGTGCTAGGGTTAGGGCTAGGGTTAGAGTTATGGTAAGGGATATGGTTAGAACTAGGGATATGTCTTGGGTGAGAATTAGAGTTATTCTTAGGAGTAGGCTTAGGGTGAGGGTTAGGGTTACTGTTAAATTAGGGCTAGGATTAGGACCTGGGTTAGTGTTAGGGTTAAGCCTAGGGGTTGGGCTAGGGTTAGGGCTAGCACTGGGGTTAGGGTTAAGTTTAGGAGAATGAGTGGGGTTAAGGTAGGTTTAGGGCTAGAGTGAGATTTAGAATTAGGATTAGGCCTCTAGTTATGGTTCAGTTTAGGATTAAGGCTAGGATTAGGGTTAGAATAAGGGTTAGGTATTCTGATAGGGTTTGGGCTAGGTCTAAGGCTAGGGATAATATCAGGTCTAGGGTTATGGTGAAGGATAGTTTTAGGTTTAGGATATGGCTAGTTCTATTGTAAGGGTTAGGTTTAGGTTAAAGGTCAACTTTAGACCTATGGTTATTATTAGTGTCACGGTCAGGGTCAGGGTTAGCCTTTGGTTTACATTAAGGTTAAGGGATTAGGGCTCAAATTAGTGTTAGGGTTAGGTTTAAAGGTAAGGTAATGGAAGGGTTTACTTTAGGTTTAAGTTAAGGTTTAAGGTAACAGATGGGTTAGGATTCAGCGATCAGTTTAGGGTTAACATTAGGGTTAGGGTTATGTTTAGTGTAATGGATAGTTTTAGAGCTAGGGTTAGGGCTAGGTTATGGTT
>NW_026005571.1:0-2036 GCF_001458135.2 Marmota marmota marmota | reverse complement strand
TTACAGTTAAATTTAGAGTTAGGTTTAGATTTAGAGTTAGATTTAAATCTAGAGTTAGGATAGGGCTAAGGATAGAACTAGGGCTAGGGCTAGGGCAAGAGTTCTAGTTAGTCTTAGGGCTAGGGTTAGGGTTAGGATAGGAATAAATTAGAGCTAGGATTAGTTCTAGGCTTAGTGTTACTATTAGGCCTAGGGTTAGGGCGGGGTTTGGTTTAGGTTTAGGGTTACGGTTAGGTTTTTGGTAAGGGATGGGGTTATAGGTATTTTTAGGGCTAGGGTGAGGGTTAGAATTAGGGTTAGGGTTCAGGTTAGGGTTCGGGTTAGGATTAAGGCTAGGTTTAGGGCTAGGATTATGGTTAAGGCTAATTTCAGGTCAAGGGTTATGGTTAAAGATAGTTTAAGGTTAGGTTTATGGCTATGCCTTGTGTAAGCATTAGGTTTAGGGTTAGGGTCTGGTTTAGAGATAAGGGTATTATTAGGGTCATGGTCACGATTAGTGTTTTGGATAGGTTAAGGATTAAAGTTAGGACTCGAATTAGCATTAAGATTATGATCAGTAATGATAGGGTTAGGTTTATTTTTCAGATTAGATTTAGGGTAATGGAAAGGGTGAACGTTAAGGATAGGGTTAGGTTTAGGCCTAGGGTTAGGGTTATGGTTATGGTAATGAATGGGGTTAGAGCTAGGGTTACAGCTAGGGTTATGGTTACAATTAGTGATAGGGTTAGTTAGGTTTAGGGTTAAAGCTAGGTTTAGGGCTCAGAATAGGGCTAGGATTTGGGTTAAGTTAGGGCTAGGGTTAGGGTTATGGCTGATGTAAGTACTAAGGTTATGATTAGGGCTAATTTTAGTGTTAGGGTTAGGACTAGGTCGAATGTTAGGTTTAGATTTAGGGTTAAGGTGATATTTAGACCTAGGGTTAGTTTTAAGGTCAGAGTCAGGTTGAGGATTATTTTTAGGGTTTGACTTAAGACTCGGATTATTTCTAAGGTTAGGGCTAGGTGTAGGATTAGGGCTTGGTTTATGTTAAGGGTTAGGGTTAGGTCTATGGCTCAGTTTGGATTTAGTGCTAGGGCTAGGGTTAGGACTATTATTAGGATTAGCCTTAGGGATAGGGATAGGATTAGGTTTAGGCTTAGGCTTATTGTTAGGGTTAGATTTAGAGTTAGGGTTAGATCTAGTGTTATGGCCAGGGATATGAATAGGGCTAGGGTTAGACCTACAGTTCAGGCTAGGTTTAGGCTTTCTCTAATATATAGGGTTAGAATTAGAGTTAGGGCTAGTGTGAGAGTTAGAATTAGTCTTTGGGCTAGAGTTAGGGTTAGGGTTAGGGATAGGGATAAATTAGGGCTAAAATTAGGGCTATGGTTGGTGTTAGGTTTAGGCCTAGGTTTAGGGTTAAGGTTATAATTAAGGCTATGCTTAGGGCTAGGATAAGGACTAAGGTTTGTGTTAGGGTTAGGCTAGGATTATGGCTAGAGCTAAAGTCAGGTGTAGAGTTATGGTTAGGGATAGTTTTAGGGTTAGGTTTATGTCTAAGTCTAGTGTAAGGCTTAGGTATAGTGTAATCATCAGGTTTAGAGCTAGGGAAATTATTAATGTCATGGTCAGTGTTGGGCTTTGGCTTAGGTTTGAGTTTAGGGTTAGGGCTCGAATTAGCATTAGGGTTAGCATTAGGGTAATGATAAGGTTAGGTTTAGGGTTCAGGTTAGGTTTCTGGTAATTGACAGTTTGGGGGATAGTGATAAGGTTAGGGTTAGGCCTAGGGTTAGCATTAGGGTAAGGGTAATGTTTAGGGTAATGGATACAGTTAGAGTGAAGGTTAGGGCTAGGGTTATGGTTAGGAATAGGTCTTGAGTTAGGGTTAGGGTGAGGGTTAGAACTATGGTTAGGTTTAGGGTAATGTTTAGCATAAGGGTTAATTTCTGAGCTATGGTTAGGGCTAGGCTGGGAGTTAGCTTCAGGGTTAAATCTAGGAATAGGATTACCATAGGTTTTGGGTTACAGTTAGGGTAAGTGTTAGACCTAGGAATAGT
>NW_026005570.1:0-6820 GCF_001458135.2 Marmota marmota marmota | reverse complement strand
TTGGCTCTTACAGGAAAAGTCTGCTGACCCTGGCTATAAATTATTAAAGTTGAATTAGGCAGTATACTCAAAAGGGATTTAGGGAAAGAAAAAAATTTAAAAAAGATCACAGAACATTTAAATATACATCTAAATGTAATGCTGCATAATGGCATTCCAAAATCTTAGAAATCTAAGTTCAAATGCCAACAGTACTATAATATGAAAAGTTTACATAAAACATAAAAATAACACAGAAGCATATTAATGATTTATTTACAATAAAGATTATCATATTGCCTCTTAAAATTAAAGCAAATTATTACTTGTTATATACATTATTTTAATAATCTACTTTACACAGATTATGTTTTACCTGCTAATGGCTTGCTCCTCATCAGTTATTCCAGTCTCCCTGAATGTCCTGTTTGATTCCGCCAAACTCAAGGCAATTGCTCTCTGAAGATCATCTTTATCATCTCCAGTGAGATCAATCACATCTGAAAAGCAAAACTATCTTTCTCAAAAAAGTCATACAAAATTAAAAGTATTTCTTATCATGAAGATTTCATACCTAATATACCCTTTTAAACCAAAGTCATCACCAACTTAATTCTATTTATTTTATAGGAATAACTTATATAAAAAGAACACAAATACATTTTTAACTTATACTTGGTAACTTAATGTTCTCATCTATAAAACAAACCTAAAGCAGTAGGAGCAGAAATATCTTTCACTATAGAAGAATCTCAGTATTATGAAGTCTCTCATTAAACACTAGTAGGCAGAAAGATTACTGAAAACGTATTCTTTGAGGATGATTTCTTTATCAACAAAAATTGAAATCAGCACAAACACGTCTATTTTCTCTGAAGTTAACCAAATTACATACATATTAATTCTGTCGATATTACCATCTAGGAATCATCTATTCAATTATAACAACTAAGTCCTCAAAAACTTGTTTCAGGTATTAATTAACCATAAATAGGTGTAGGTGTGTGTGTGTGTGTGTGTGTGTACGCGCACATGTGTGCACACGCTTTAAAGTTGGAAACAATATGCCAAACCGTCAACAGTGGTTAACTCTATTGAAAATAGTCACTGGAGAAGAATGTGCAAGGAGCTTTCAATTTTGTGTTTTAAGCACATCTGAGCCACATGAATTATTTAATAAATATGCAGTTCTTTTGATTTAAAATGAGATTTTCATTTCTCCAAAACAAATATATAAGTGAATGAATATTCACCTTCTAACAAGTGAAAGCCTTGATGCTACATGCATTAATTCTTTTTTCCAAAGAATAGAAGCTACAATTATTATCACTTTCAGTAAAAGCACTTTTAATCCATTTCCCCCAAATGCACTGGTCAATTAGAATAAGCAAATTATAAATACTCCCACTATTATTTAAACAATGATAGAAATAAATATGAAAGGAAAAAAGAATGAAGTATATCATATTTGTGTGGTTGTGATTATGCTTATCTGTGTTTTGCATTCATTTTGCATGTTTGTATTTTAAACATTTTTAAAATTTATTTTCTTGATAATTACATAGAATTTTACAAGAGACAAAAGGGAAAGCATGGAAGAAGTTACCTTCATTTTACCATGTGGCAATAGTAATGTGTATGTGTGCAAGTGTGTCTATGTATTTTCTACATTTAATGAGAAAAAAAAATAATATATACTGATGGTTCCAAAAGGGTACTTCTATTATTACCCATTTTTTTTTTCTAAACAGCATTTTACAAGAATATTTAAAATAGTAGAAAGAAATAGCTGGCCATTAGAAGGTGGTGTTTTTTTTTCCAAATGTCCTTAAAGAATAAATCCTCATGAAAATAAAGAACTTCCTAAAATTCAAGCAAGTAAAATGTAGAATACAACAAAGTAATTGAAATGATGTAACACTTTACCTATGCCAATAGGCCAAAGGTTTCATGAATCTGGCTTCAAGAACCATATTCACCCAGACCAGAACTAAAAATGGAAGCAGATATCCAATCTAGCTTAAATTCTGATGAAGCAGGGAAGAGTTATGAAATGCATTATGACAAAGAGAGCTACTATGTTGCTTATTAAAATGCCTAGAATATGGGTAAGTAAAGAGAAAATAATGTACAGGAAATTCAAAGAGAAGAAGAAATACCAGTTTTAGGGATATGATCAATTAGTCCTCAGACTCCATTCTCTCAATCTTCTAGTGCACTTTTTTTTTATTTTATTTTTTGGGGGAGGTGGAGAGTAGAGGGACAGTGTTTCACTTAAGTTGCTTAGGACCTCACTAAGTTGCTGAGACTGAGGCTGGCTTTGAACTTACCACCCTGAACTTGCCTTAGCCACTGAGTCACTGAGATTACAGGTGGATACCACAGCACCCAGCTAGTTTAGAATATTTTCTTTAACAACAAAAAATGAATAAATTAAAAAAGTATACCTTCCCTATTCACCTGCAATTAAGATTTGGGAAAAGATTTAGGTTACATCAATTGGATGCACTAACATGAGATCTGAAAGGTAGAAGCAAAGGTACCGCCATTATTTTGCAGCTTCAGGCTGTTTTCTTCAACATTATTTGACAGTTGTAGGCTTTTCCGCAGTAGCATTCCTATATCATCCAATTTACAGCTTCAACAATGTCAAGTGAGTAGAAGTGGCAACCAGACTTGGCATTCCAGGATCCAGGCATTGCTCAGTGGTAGTTACCTAATCCTGGCTTTCTGTTTCCTAGGCTACAGCTGCAGAACTTATTTACTTGAACACAGCAGTCCTAGAGGCGTCTTCCTAACTGTGATACAAGGAACAGCTTCTCTGGCTGGTCAATCCCACATGGAACTGGAAGTCATTTCAGAAAACTAAGATACAAATCCCTCTCTCCAGTTCTTCCAGTGATTTGTTAGTAATGTAATCCCCTGCATTAAATTCCTGCTTTGAAAGTACCTACAATTTTTAGTGCTTCATGACTGACAAACCAAATGACAGCAGAAACTCATTTAGAAATAGCAAAAACCTAGACTAATAGCTTTTCATGACTTACCAATTACAATCCAAGCAACACAGGAGGAAAAACAAGACTAGATTTTTTAACCAATTTCATAAATGTGATAGTTGAAACTCTGAGAAATGAAGTACTTTATAATGACAGAGAATGGTGCATAGGCTTCCAATTTATATCTTCTAACTTTTAAACCCAATAGTCTTTCTACCTTACTAGCAGTTCTCCAAGTGTGGTCCATTGATCCTTGGTGTCCCAGGGTCCCCGTGACACTTTAAGGAAGGAATGGGGAGCTCCTTAAGTAAACAGAATACTAAAATGTTATTTGGCTTTTCTAATATTTGTACTGATAATGCTGAACAATAGTGGGTAAAACTACTTCACCTTAGCATAAATCAAGGAAGCAGCACCGGGTTATGGGAGTGTGTGGAAATAACTTTGTATTACTCAGAAATAAGCACACTTACTGTTTAAAAATAAATACACAAATGTCAGTTTCTCTTAAGAATTACAACCTTAATAAAAAGACAAAAGAAATTTTCCTAAATCTCTAACTTTGATTTATGTGGGTATTTTTAATTCCACACGAACAAATATTAAAGATGCATAAAGTACTTTGGGCTGGTATATGCAAAGTATGTATGCTGTTGCGATAGGAAAATGGAGCATACAAAAACGAGTACAATTGCAAACTGAACAGTTGTTTTGAGAGAGAGATATTTAAAAGGGGGGCTGGAGCTGGAGCTCAGTGGTAGAGCACTTGCCTAGCATGTGTGAGGCACTGGGTTAGATCCTCAGGACCACATTAATAATAATAATAATAATAATAATAATAATAATAATAATAATAATAAATGAAGATATTGTGTCCATCTACAACTAAAATTTTTAAAAATTAAGATATTAAAAAAAATAGACCATCAGAAGGATAGGAATATCTTTCAAAAAATGCAGGAATGTTCATCAGATGGGAAATGAGAATACTGCCACCATTAACCTCATTCATTCAGCTTCCATCAGATTGCATTCTCACTATTCATTTCATAGGTCAAACATACTCCTGCCTCAGGCCCTGGACTGCGATGAACTTCTCTCAGATAGCCATGAGGTTTTCCCTTCCCCACATCACTTAGGTATCTGTACCAATGTGACCTTATCCAAGAGGCATTCCCTAACACAAGACCTAACATAGTACATCTTATGCTCAACCCATAACCACACCCCTCTAATATCTCTTTGCCCAGCTCTGTTGTTCTTTGTGAACGTTCTACCACCAGATATTTCTTGTTTAATGTCTTTCTCCTAGGTAAACACATTTTTAATTGCCTATCAAAATATCTATAATATGTATCAGGTAACCAATAAGTATGTATTAGAAAAATAAAGGCTAATAGCTAGATTATGGAACAGAAATAAAAACTAATGGGTTATCTGTACAGTGGCACTAATAAGAAGACTTGAGAATATAACCTCTAGTCATCCAAATATTTTTAAGAGAGGATAAATAGGGTATCGCTTTAAATAATACAAGAATAAAGATATAACCAATATGAATTTTGTTTCTCACCCACTGATGCCTCCCTACCATAACTGATCAGCTTCCTTAAGATATTCCTACTTTTTTACTCTTCTCACTGCTAAATTCAGATTCTCTAAAACAGTATTGCCTAAAAGAACTTTCTGTGATGTTGGAATGTACTATTTTACATGTACTGCTACTAGTATTAAAAATTTAATACTCGTGTGAAGAACAAAATTTCAATATTCAATATTATTTAATTTTAATAGCCACATGTGACTGACTAGTGACAACTAAACTGAATAGCTCTACTGTAGAAAAATTTAGTTGTTTGCAATGATAGTTGCTAAAATTAAAATAGCAGCATCACAAGACAAGTAAGGAAAGAAAGCGAAATGAGCTCCAAGACAGCCATTCCAGAATTGTGTCATTATTATTATTACTATGATTTTCAACTTGGAGTGAAAAAAAAATGGAAGTAAATATTCCATGTTCGTCAACAACAAGTACAAAGGCCCATGATTCTCATTCTATCCTAAAACTAAAGAAAGATAAAGTGGGCAAATCAGTTCAAGACCAGACTTGGGAAACTGAGTAAGACCCAGTCTCAAAAACAGAAAGATGGAAAATTTAGAAAGTTTTACAAGTCATTCTACCGTTCACATCTAATAAAATGTACTTAATCAGTCTGAAGCACCTAATCACATCTAATAAAGTAACTTTCAGGGCTGGGGTTGTAGTTCAGTGGAAGGGCCTTGCCTGGCATGTGTGAGGCACTGGGTTTAATTCTTAGCACCACATATAAATAAATAAAATAATGGTCCATCAACAAGTAAAAAATATTTTTAAATGATATTTCGTATCATTTAGCATCTTATTAAAAGATTAACCTTGACTGTTGGCAAATCATCAGAACAGTTTTATACTTCAGAAATTTCCATGAAAAGAGATAATTTTCACTGCATAATTTTTTTCTATATGAAGTGACTTGTTTAACAAATTTGGTAAATGGAAAAAATATCAGTGTTCAATAATAAAAATCTTTAACTGCTTGATGTAAATGATTATCCTCAGTAGAGATATGAACACTAGAACTGGATCTATTTACTACTTGTGCTTTAAATCATTATTTTTATGGCCAAGCAATGGAACCATAACCAGAATTCTAGGTTAAAGCCTCCAGGTTTCCCTCACATTGAATGTAATCTTTCAAATAAATCAAGTTGTTTAGGGTGAAAAATACAAAGAATTTAAATTTTTGAAGGGTCTACCACTTAACATTGATTCCAGTGTGTTACAAAAACACACTGTTTCTCTAAAACTTAAGTCAATTATGTGGCATTACTTTTGTGTTAAAATTACCTACCCAAATCCCTCTTATCTTTTGATCCATATTTTGATTGCTCAATTGTAGTACATCTTGTTCTGGAGGGCATATATTGTTTTTTTTTCCTGTTTTAAAAAAGTTCAAAAGAATTCAATGGTCATGAAATAAAGAATACTTCTATCAGATTTCAAATTGGGCAAAAGCCTTGTATGGTCATGTCTGTGACAGAGTTTGCCAGGACACAAAACCTTCACAGAATTTCTGCTCTCACTATTAATTACACCCATAATATTCAACACCCTGCAATCAGCCTCATTTCCATTAGTACCTTACTATAAAACTCCAACATAATTTTATTCCCAATGTAAGCTGGGAGCAGGAGATACTCATTGAACAAATCTGCATTATCCAGTCTGAACAGGAGATCCAAGCAATGAAAAAGAGTTCCCCAAGATTTGCATGAAATATGTTAATTATATTACAAATGAATTGTATCTTTTCCTAGAATCCAACACAACACAGAAATACAACACAGAATGTTACCAAAATAATATAAAGATGCTGGATGCAATACTTCTAAACTCCTCAGTATGCAATATATAAGATTTCCTTGAAATATTTCCTTTCTTTCTCTAAAATGAAAGATAATAATGAGTTTAAAAGGCATAAGATTGTTTTACTAACAACTGAAAACGTAATTACTTCTTCAATATTAAATGAAAGCTCACAAATGTAAGTGGCCTTCAAATCAAGTGACATAATTTACAAACTGCCTTTGATCTATTAAGATAGGTATAAATAAAAGTTTCTCCACAATCCCAAAATATGACTTTCAGGAAATATTGAATCAAAAACTAAAGTTTTCAAACTGGGAATGTAGCTCAGTGGTAGAGCACTTGCCTAGCATTCATGAGGCCCTGGGTTGGATCCCAAATACTGGGGGGGGGGGGGGTCAATAACATTCATCTGACTAATATCTATCTAAATAGT
>NW_026005569.1:0-1316 GCF_001458135.2 Marmota marmota marmota | reverse complement strand
TCGGCACCTTGAGTGCAGCCTCCCGGAACCCTGTTCCAGAGGCTTTGGCTAACCAACGCTCATGGCCTGACCTACAGAAAACACGCGGGCTGTTGTGAAGAGAGCTTGGTGATCCATTGAGGAGAATTAGCAAGACAGACAGCAAGATATTTACCTCTACTTTACAGAGGAGGAAAGTGAAGTTCAGAGAGGTGTGCTAGCCTTCCTGAGCGGTACCCCAGGCCACGGAGGTGTGACCCCACCAAGGCCATCAGGCCTGGAATGCACTGTCCTCTGGGCAGAGTCCACCCACACACGCCCACTCGGGTTTCCATCCTTGGAGAATGGCCTCACCTTCCTGCTCTACCCAGCACCCCCTGGGGCTTGGTGGGGGCCGGGGTTTGTAAAACAGTGTCCAGCTGTCAGCACTGGTATTTGTCAAAGGAAGTGGCTGCTCTCGGGCCCCGCCACCCTTCCCAAAGTGGACACTGCTTGGGAAAAGTGCAAACTAGGAGCCTGTCAGCCCAGCCTGGGGGAGGGGTTGGAACAGAGCTCCAACACGGGGGAGATAAGGGAGGCCACTGCTGCGGGAGGCTGGGCATCTTGCTCCTTGCCCACCGCCAGAGCTGGCGAGCGAGGCTGGGGTGGTAGGGAATGGGGAGCACAAAACACCCTCCATGGTGCCCAGCCACACAGGGGACAGATGTGGCTAGAATAGCTACTCGATCAAGCAGAAGCTGAAGGGTTCCTGCTGCAGGGTGGGGATAAGCATGCACCTCCCAACTGAAAGAACAGTAGCCAGAGCTTGGGGGAGATGGAGACCCCATGGAGAGGGGGCCGACCCTGGTCAGGTGTGGGGACGTTCCAGGTCACCTGGTCTACAACACTGTTGCTGCCCCCGATTATTCAGGAATAGAAAACTCCAGACAAAATTCAAGAACATACGTAGTCTCCAAGCCAAAGGGGGGCTGTGACTTTGGTGGAGAGGCCCTCACACCAATTTGAATGGTTGTCAGCATCTCTGAGCCATTACCGAGGGCCAGGTAGACCAGGCTAGGCTCAGGGACACGGTGGGTCAATTCAGACGAAACCCTCACGTGATGGAGCTTACCTCCTGTGAGAGGAGCAGAATGATTGCTGCATAACCACGCACCTCAGAACAGTGGGCAAAGACAACAGCGACCAAGTGTTTCTCATGGGGTGGGGGTCTGGTGTTGGGCGGGGTTCTGCTGGGTGGTTGTTCTATCCCAGGTGATGGTCAGCTAGAGTCCTTTGCCTGCTTATTTTTTAGCTGGTGATTCAGATGCAGGGTCTCTGCCTGGACCCTCCTCAGAGTG
>NW_026005568.1:0-1388 GCF_001458135.2 Marmota marmota marmota | reverse complement strand
TGTGAGTCAAGCTTCAAGCAGCTAGCACAAACAGTGTTTGATTTAGAGTTCCAAATGCATGTATTCCTATAGGTTAAAATGAAGAGAAACCCCCAAAATTCAATGTCTTCCTGAAAGCAAATGCTTCAACGTAGAAGAACGAAATTTTGGCAGCCAAATGCAACAGGTATGCTCATCTTTCTTACCTAGTATCAACAAGATCAAGGGAAAAAATATTCGCTGAAATTCCAGTAAACTTGGGAGTTTTGTGGAAGCTCTGGAAACACTTACATAAGAAAGTGTATTTTCCTTGCCTCTGCTTGGGGATACTTCAGCAAGGGACAATGCATAAAGAGCCAATGAAAATGAATTGAGTGGGCCAACTTTCAAACATGTATCACAAACCGTGTTTGATTGAGCATTCCAAATGCATGTATTCATAAAAGGAAAAAAGAAGTTAAACCTGAAAATTCAAAGTGTTCCTGCAAAGGAACTATTCAACATAAGATTATGAAATTTGGGCTGCCAGGTGCAACTCATAGAGTCATTTTTGCTGCCATGTATCATCAAGACCACGTGAAAAAATATTTGCTGAGAGTCCAGTAAACTCTGAGTTCTGTGGATGCTCTACAAACATTTTCAAATGAAAGTTTATTTTTCTTTGCTCTACTTAGGGGTACATAAACCAGTAAAAAAGCATAGAGAGCACAATGAGAATTCATTCAGTGAGTCAAGTTTCAAGCAGCTAGCACAAACTGTGTTTGATTTAGATTTCCAAAAGCATGTATCCCTACATGGGAAAATGTAGTAAAACCTAACTAATCAAAGTCATCCTGCAAAGGAATGAATCAACCTAGCAGAACAAAATTTGTGCTGCCAAGTGCAACTGGTATACACATTTTCCTACCAAGTATCAACAAGATAGGGTGACAAAATATTTGCTGAAGTTTCAGTAATCTCTGAGTTTTTTGGAAGCTCTTTGAATACTTTCAAAAGCAAGGGTGTTTTCCTTGCCACTGCTTAGGGCTACTTCAACAGGGAACAATGCATAGAGAGTGCACTGAGAACTAGTTGAGTGAGTCAAGTTACAAGCACACAGCAGAAACCGTGTTTGATTTAGAGTTCCAAATGCATATATCCCTATAATGGAAAATGAAGTCAAACCTAAAAATTCAAAATTTTCCTGCAAACGAACGTTTCAATATAGAAGCACAAAATTTGAACAGCGAAGGGCAACTTGTATAGTTATCTCTCCTGTCCAATATCAAGAACCTGGGTGAAAAAATAGTAGCTGAGATTCCAGTAAACTCATTGTTCTATGGAAGCTCTGCAAACACTTTCAAATGAAAGTGTATTTTCATTGTCTCTGTTTAGAGCTACTTCCAGTGGGAACAAAGCATAGAGACCAC
>NW_026005567.1:673007-733388 GCF_001458135.2 Marmota marmota marmota | reverse complement strand
CCTTCCATCCCAAGTCTTCTCCACTGTCCTAAGCCCCCTTCCCAAGCTCTGGCCCTTGGCACTCTATTTCCTTGCCTGTCTCCTCACTTGAGCCTCTGGTGCCCCTTCTTGTTCCTTTCACTTCTGGGCTTTGTCTGAGGGCCTCTCATTGGAGATGCTTCTTTCCTCCCTTTTGCTTCCCTGTACTGCAGTACCCTAGTGCAGCCATGCCTTACTGGCCCCGCCCTTCCGTACTCTCCAATGACCTGGGCCCTCCTCTGGGTCCCTTGTCTTAGCTCCTTCCTGGGGTTCTGGCCTCTGCCCCACCCAGACCCATCCTGCAGCCCTTGAGACTGTGCCCTCCTTTGGCCCTCTTGTCGTTTCTGTCTCTCCCAGGCCCACTTTCCTGATCCCCTTCCCAGGATGCTCATCAGGCCAGGTACTTGACCTGGCCTCATGGCCTTGTGGGTTCCCTTTGGGAAAATGTAGCCCTGCCCCTTGTTTGGCTTTGCTCAACCCATGCCATGCTACCCAATCCTGACACCCTGCAGTGGACCTGGGACTTCAGCCTTCCTCCCACTGTGCTACCTGCTCAGATTTCTCCCCTCCTTCCCTTCCCCATCCATATCCATTTTCATTCACCCCCAGGTGCTAGCACTTGGCTCTCTATTAATGGGGACAGCTCCTTGCTTGAGCCCCTGGCAGCACTTCATGTGGACCCTTACCCTTCTCTTGGTGTCAGGTCTGTTTTTATAGACCCCTTCCTGTGTCTCCCCTCTGTTCCACTGGTGCTATCGTATCCTGGCACTGGAGGGACCTTTCGCTTTCCAAGCTTCTCCCTAGCTTGGGGTCCTTGAATGGGTCCTGGCTGCCAATTGACCACCCCCACAATCTCCATACGACAGGTATCCCCTCACAGTGCCATCTTTTGACCCTCCTTTGGTCTAGGTCCCTCATTGAGGATACTCACCTGGGCAGTGGAGCAAAATTGGCTGGCCTCTGTGCCCTTAAGGCTCCCTAGGGGAAATACAGCCCTGCCTCTTGCCTGAGTCCTGTTTGGTGCCTGAACCCTGAGAACTGGCATTTAACATGTGACTGCTTCAACCCAGCCCAGAGATCTCTCCCCTTTTCTCTCCTGTCCTCTGGCCTTTCATGCTGCCTCAACACCAACCCAGCCCTCCCTAATTCTGACCTTTTGAGCCTCAATCCCTGGGCTTGGTGCTCACAGGAGCCCCTGACAGTGTTACTCATGTCACTTGGCATAGCATGGAGTCTCTTCATTTTGGGTCTGAAATAAGAACCCCTTGCTTGGGACTACCAGCGTGCTCCCTTAGGTGCCCATTGCACTTTTCTCTGTCTCCTAGTCATTCTGCAGCCCTTCCTACCCTTCCCCTTGTGATTTCCCTTCATGCTTTCGTGTCTCCTGCTCATTGGGTCACTCATCCATGGTCAGTCAGATGGGTCTTTTGCCTGGGCACCTGGCTTGGGTCCTGGATATTGCCTCCCCATGCACCAAATGAGACCCCAAACTGTGACCTCCTATTGCCCTCCTCCTGGCGGCCTTCACTTGCCAGTCCTCCTTTGCCAGGCCCCTGTCCCTGGATTGTCATCTGGGTCAGAACACCTTATGGGAAAAGGACTCCTGCCCCTTGCCTGGGCCCCTTGCTGTCACTGGGCCTTTGGTACTGCACCCAGAACCATGACATCAGGCTGTCACCCTGGGTCAGGAGCCTGAATGCCCCCTGCCGGGGCAGCTGCCATCCCTCTAAATTCTTGTCAACTGTCCAGAACCCCCTGCCCAAGCCCTGCCACTTGGATCTCCATTCCCTGTCCTGCCTCCTCACTTGAGCCTCTGGGGACCCATCTTGCTCTGTGCTTCCCTGGGCTTGACTGTGGCTCTCGCTGGGGCCAATACCCTACTCCCCTTGTCTTTCCTGAACCTCAGAACCCTACTGTCACCCTTCTGCCCAGTCTCACCTTCCCTGCCCTTTCCTGGCCTGGGCCCTCCTGTTGGTCCCTAGCCTGGGCTCCTTTCTGGACTCTTGGCCCAAACCCCATCAACACCCTTCCTCTGGCCTTTCACACTGTACTCTCCTGCATCCCTCCTGTTGTCCGTGTCCCTCCCAGGCCCCTTTTCAATATCCCTTTCCCAAGATGCTCACCAGGTCCAATGGAATGTAACTGGGCATTTGGCACTGTGAGCTCCCTTTGGGAAAATGTAGCTATGCCCCTTGCCTGGGAATTTGGACACTCTGCCCATGCCCTGCTCCTCGATCCTGACACTCAGCAGTGAACCTGGGCCTTGAGCCCTCCTCTCCTTGTGCCACCCACTAGCCCTGCTCCCTTTTCTCCCCTACCCAGCTCTGTCTATTTTCATAGGATCCAGGACCGGGTCCCAGCACTTGGCTTCCCATTCTTGGGCCGGCTCCTTGCTAGAGGCCCTAGTCGCCCTTCATGAGGACCCTGTCTCTGTTCCTTGATTTCAGGCCCCGTCCTTTGCCCCCTCCTGTTCCTCCCCTCTGTTCTCCTTGTACTGAGGTATTTTGTCAGTGCCAGGACACTGCCCTACCCCTGCTTCTCCATAGCCTTGTCTCTTCCAATGGTTGCTGGCTCCTCACTGACACCCCTCCAATCCTGGACCAAAGGTATCCCTCACATTGCCCTCCTTTTATCCTGGAAGAGGAGTGAAATTGGCTGGCCTCTGAGCCCTGAAAGATCCCTATGGGCAACACTGCCCTGCCTCTTGCATGGGCCCCCTTTGCCATCCAAACTTGACAACTGGCAGTGGTCTTGGGCCTAGTGATGACCTTGCCCTGGACGATCCCCTCCCTTCCCTCTCCTGCCCTCTAGCCTTGCAAGCTAATGGTAGAGGCAAGTCATCCATCCAAGTGGCAGACCCCTCCTACCTGGGAATCAGAGGGAACTGGTGTACCACCAGAGCCAGGGTAGAGGAAACTTAACTTTCCAGGTGGAAGACCCCTCCCACCTGGGTTCAGTGGAGCTCCTAAACCTTTGCAGCCAGGGAAGAGTGGAATCACCCCTAAAGTCGGGAGAACCCCTCTCATCAGGGTGTTGGGGAAGCTCCTATACTACCAGAGCCAGGGTAGATGGGTTTGCCACTTCAGGTGGGAGACACCTCCCACCTGGATTTCCAGGGAGCTCTTATAGGGCACCACCAAAGTAGAGGGAACTGCCCCCTCCAGGCAGGAGACCCCTCCAACCTGGGTGTCAGGGGGAACTTGTATACCACAATAGCCAGGGTAGAGGGGACTTGCACCTCCATGTGGGAGACTCCTCCCAGCTGATTTTCCTAGGGAGCTCCTATACTGCTACAGCCACCATAGAGGGGACTCACCTGTCCAGGTGGGAGACCCCTACCACCTGGGTGTCGGGGTAAGCTTGAATTCCGCCAAAACAGGGTAGAGAGGACTTGCCCCTTCAGTCAAGATACCCCTCGCACCTGGATGTCAGAGGGAGCTCATATCCTGCTGCAGCCAGGGTAGAGGAGACTCACCCCTCCAGTCGAGGAACCCCTCCTACCTGGGTGCCAGTGGGAGCTTCTACACCACTGCAGCCAAAGTAGTTTTTCAAGGGGAGCTCTTATACCGCTGCAGCCAGGGTAGAGGGGACTCGCCCCTCCAGTCCAGAGACTCCCCCACCTGGGTGTTTTGGGGAGCTCCTTTACTTCCATAGCCAGTGTAGAGGGAACTTATGCCTCCAGGAAGGAGACCTCTACCACCTGGCTGTCAGGGAAAGCTAGTATACCACTTCAGCCAGGGAAAAGGCGACTCACTGCTACTGTCGGGAAACCCCTCCCACCTGCGTGTCACAGGGAGCTTGTAGACCACCTTACCCAAGATGGAGATGAATTTATATCGCCAGGCAGGAGATCCCTCCCTCCTGGGTGTCTGGGAGCTTGTATACTGCAATAGCCAGGGTAAAGGGTACTAGCTCCTCCAGACAGGAGACCCCGCCCATCTTGTTATGGGGGGGAGCTCATATACTGCTGCAGCCAGAATAGAGAGGACTCGCCCCGCTGGGCAGGAGACCCCTAAACCCTGGTTTTCACGGGAACTTATATACCACAGAGGCAGAGAAAAAGGGACTTACCTGTGTATGTGTGTGGGAGCTCTTATACCACTACAGCCTGGGTAGTGGGGACTACCTCCTCCATAAAGGAAATCCCTCCCACCTGGGTGTCCTGGGGAGCTTTGAAACCACATTATCCAGGATAGAGAGGACTTGCCACTCCAAGGGGAGACCCCTCTCACAAGGTTGTCAGGGGGGAGCTCCTACACTGTCGAAGCCAGGGTATAGGATATATGCCACTCCAGGTGGGAGATCCATCCCACCTGCGTGTTAACTGGAGCTCATATGCAGCTGCAGCCAGGGTAAAGGGACTCGCCCCTCCAAGTTGGAGACATCTCCCACCTGGGTGTTGGAGGGTGCTAGTATACTGCCGCAGCAAGGGTAGAGGGAACTCCCCCTCAAGGCTGGAGACCTATGCCACCAGGGTGTCAGTGTGGGGGAGCTCTTATACCACTAGAGTCAGGGTAGTGGGGACTCAACCCTCCAGACAGGAAACCCCTCCCACCTAGGTGTCTTGGGGAGCTTGTATAACACCTTAGCCAGGATAGAGAAGGCTCGCCCCTCCAGGCAGGAGACCCCTCCCTCCAGAGTGTCAGGGAGAGCTCTTATATCACAGCAGCCAGGGTGGTATAATTGCCCCTCCAGGCAGAAGACCCCTTCCACCTAGGTTTCTAGTGGGGGGACTCATATGCAGCCCTAGCCAGGGTAGAGGGTCTCGCCCCTCCAGGAAGGAGATCTGTCCCACTTAGGTGTTGCAGGGAACTTATATACCAAGTTAGCCAGGGTAGAGGGGACTGGAGGTGCGAATCCCCTCTACCCTGGCTGTGGTGGTATATAAGCTCCCCCCAAAACCCCAGGTGGATGGAGTAACCCGCCTAGAGGGGCGAGTTACCTCTACCCTGGCTACAGCTCTATTGAGTTCCCCCCAACACCCAGGTGTGAGGGATCTCCCGCCTATAGGGGCTAGGACCCTCTAAACTGGCTGCAGCAGTATAAGAGCCCCCCCAAGCCCAGGTGTGGAAGGGGTCTCCCACATGGAGGAGGGAGTCCTTCCACCCTGGCTGCAGGGCTATAGGAGCTCCCCTGAAACACAGGTGGGAGTGGCCTTCCATCTGGAAAGCCAAGTCCCCTCTCTCCTAGCTGCTGCGGTATATGTGGGAAAAGGGGATTAAGGGGAATGGGTGGTGCAGGGAGAGGAGGGCTTATGGTCCAGATTCACTGCAGGGTTTCAGGATTGAGGAGCAGACCCCAGGCTGAAGGAGGCCAAATCCCCCAAGCAAGGGGCACTGCTACCTTTTCCCAAAGGAAGACCACAGGGCCAAACATCCCAGTTCCATCCCCTGGCTCTGATGAGAATCCTGGGAAAATATCTGGAAAAGGAACGCAGCAGGGAAAGGACAACAGGAGGGCTGAAGGAGAGCACAGCATGAAGAAGGGTGTTTGTGGGCTGCGGGTCATGACTGCAGAAAGGAGCCCAGGCTAGGGACCTAGAGGATGGCCCAGGCTAGGGGAGCACAGGGAAGGGTGGGGCCAGGCAGGCAGGGGCTGCACTAGGGTTGAGATGCAGGGAAGCCAAGGGGATCAGGGTAGTGCCCACAGTGAGGCCTACAGTTCAAGCCCAGGGAAGCACAGAACAAGAAGGACCCCAGAGGCTCAAAAGAGGAGCCAGTTGAGGGAATGAAGAACCAAGGGCCAGCGCTGGGGCAGGGAGCTCAGGACAGTGGACAGGGCTGGGGAGGGAAGGCAGGGGATCCAGCTGGGGGAGGCAGGCTGGAGGCCCAGCACGACTCCCAGATGTCAGGGTTCTGGTTGCTGCCCCAAGGGCCTACGGAGAGCAAGTAGCCCAGTTGAGGGTCAGGGTTCACTTTCTCATAAGGCGCCCTAGCCCAGAGGAGGATCAAGAGCCAGGGACCAGGCCAAAGGGCCTGGCAAGGGACAAGGGCCAGGAGGAGTGCAATGTGAGGGCAAGTGGGGGGACACAGTAGGTACAGAGAAGGGCAAGAGCCAAGACCCAATCAAGGAGCCTAGGGACCCAATGATCAAGAGGCCCCTGCTCTAGTAAAAAGCAGTAGGGGAAAGAGAGGTAGGAACAGTGCTAGGATGAGGAGACAGAGGGCTGTGCAAAGGGCACAGAGGGGAGCAATCTTGGTGGCCAAATCAAGGGATGCCCAGGTCAGACACAACAGGAAGAGACACCACAGAAAAAAATGCAACCCAAGTAATGCAGGTTGGAGCTCAGGCTGACAGCCAGGCCAGGGCACTGTAGCGTGAAGGTTCAGGGTTAGGAAGTGCTGGCTTGGCCTAGGGGCAGCTTGCAAGGATATAGGGCAGGAGAAGGAAGGAAGGGGATTGCTCAGGGCAAAGTCATCACTAGGCCCAAGTCCACTGCCAGTTGTCAAGTTTGGACAGCAAATGAGGCCCAAGCGAGGGGCCAGGCTGTGTGGCCCATACAGATCCTACAGGGCCCAGAAGCCAGCCAATTTCACTCCAAGCCCAGGGAAGCAAGGGGCAGTCGGGCTCCAGGCCCAGGGAAACCTCCAGGAGTCAGGATGCCTGGTGGAGGACCAAGCACCCAGGGAAAGCAAGAGGCCCAGGCAGAGAGTCCGAAGTCCCAGGCAAGGGACACAGCTATGTTTTCCCAAAGGGAGCCAACAAGGCTAAATGCCCAATTCCAGTCCCCTGGACATGGTGAGCATCCTGGGAAAGGGATCTTGAAAAGGGGCCCAGCAGGGACAGAAACCACAGGAGGGATGAAGAAGGGTACAGGATGAAAAGCTAGAGGAAGGGTGTTGATGGGGTGCAGGCCAGGACTCCAGAAAGGAGCCCAGGCTAGGGACCAACAGGGGGGCCATGCCTGGAAAGGGCAGGGAAGGGCTGGGCTGGGGAGGAGGGTGACACTAATGTTCTGAGGTTCAGGGAAGCCAAGGGGGAGTAGGGTACTGGCCCCAGTGAGGCCTGCAGTCCAAGCCCAGGGAAGCATGGAGCAAGAAGGACCCCCAAAGTCTCAAGCCAAGTGGCAGGGTATTGAATGGAGAACCAAGGACGAGGACTTGGGCAGGGGGCTCAGCACAGTGGACAAGACTTTGGAGGGATGGCAGGGGATCCAGGAGGGGGAAGGCAGGCTCCTGGCCCAGGAAGACTGCCAGGGATCATGATCCGGGTGCAGGACTGGTGAAGGCGATCCCTCACTCACTGTCTTGACAGGGTCACAGTGAGAATAAGTGCTGGCAAAGCTGCTCTCCCACTGTCTTGACAGGGTCACAATGAGGATGAATGCTGGCAAAGCCATGCTGGTTGGTGGAAAACCGAAACCATGAGACCCTTTTTTTTTATGTAATTGGGACTTTTCATTTTCATGCTTATGTTTCTGACAGGAGGCATGAGTATGTTAAATGCCAAACAAACTAAATTTCAGATGGCTAGAATATAACAGGTAGTTCATGTCTTGAAGGCTGTTCTAGTACCCCTCAGCATATCAAGGACAAAGTAGAAGGCTGTTCTTCTATCTCAGTACATTGAGGACAAATCTGATAATGGACAACAATCATTTTCTGAAAGGTCATGAGAATTTTAGGCACCACATTGATTATATCAACTAGAACCCAAGCTCATATTTCCAGCCTCTTAGAAAACCTAATTATTGGGCTGGGGATGTGGCTCAAGTGGTAGCGTGCTCGCCTGGCATGTGTGCGGCCCGGGTCCAATCCTCAGCACCACATACAATCAATGTCTGCCGAAAGCTAAAAAATAAATATTAAAAAAAATAATAATTAAAAAGAAACCCTAATTATTATACTTATTTTACAAAGCCCACCAAATGTAGCCTCATTCTTGATTGAGGAAAGTTATATTATACACTTAGGAAAGTTAAAACATATAAAGATATATTCTTCTCTTTTTATAAACCCTGTTTTACTTTGCATAGTATTTTATGATGAGCATAGTTAATATTGGTGGAAAGTGGACTGATGTTTAGAACTTACTTTCTTTTGAGAAAGATTATAAAGATATGAGAACTATTGCACCTTGACTGAGAAACAAACTCTTTGAGAAAGCAGCTCAACCAGTTTTATGAGAATAAATTTAGGAATTAATTAAAGTAACTTTATAAGATATATTTTTAGAATAATGTTAGAATTTTCCTTTAGAAATTCTTAAGTTCTTAGTTGTATGAGTTTCTGATATGTTTTAAGAATGATTTATAAACTTTAGGATATTTTAAGTGTAAGATATAAGGGGACTTTTTTAGATGGGAATTTTAGATTAGAAATAAAGTAAAGGTGTACTTTAAACTTAAAGGTTAATGATAGGTTAGGAGACTTAGAGTCTGGTTATGTGGTTTCACCTTAGTTAATAAGAAAATAACATATCTTGGGGAAATAGTAAATCTTGGGAAAATCTGAAAAATGTAAATTAGTGATGCATTTTATTAATGACTCTGTACTTTTAATAATTAAATAGCTAAAGGTCATATCCTAGAAAAATGTAAATTAATGTTACATTTTTTTGTACCCCTAATCATGGTTAAGGAAATGTTATGTTTTGGCAAAAGTTTTAAATTGTATAATCAATGATGTATTCTGAATCTATAATGATAGGAAAAATTGTAATAAAAGATGATCCAGAGAAAGCTGCATTAGAGCTCTCTCTCTCTCTGAAGATTGCTGCAATGGAATGACTCCTGTCTCATCTTTTTGCTGATGCCACTCAT
Source organism: Marmota marmota marmota (assembly GCF_001458135.2). NCBI lineage: Eukaryota > Metazoa > Chordata > Mammalia > Rodentia > Sciuridae > Marmota > Marmota marmota. The sequence continues at coordinate 724,609 of NW_026005567.1, read as the reverse complement.
CCTTCAGGACTCCCTGGACCCTGCTAGGGCAGGACCCTGGAACAGGACCAAAGGCCCAGAGAGAGCAAGGGGCTCAATCAAGGGGCAGGACATAGTTTCTCATAAGGCACCCTGGTGCAGATGAGAATCCAAGGACAGGGACCTGGCAAAGGAGGTCTGGCAAGTGAAGAGGGCCAGTAGGAGGGCAATGGGAGGACATGGCGGGGGATCTCAGTGGGTGTGTGGGGAGACAAGATCCAGGACACAAGCCAGGTGCCCAGAAAAAGGATCCACCTGACTGACCATGGATGATTGACCCAGGGAGCAGGAGATCTGCTAGCACCAGAGGAAAGCCCAAGGGGAAGGGAAGGAAAGGCTGCACAAGTTCAAGGAAACAGATAATAACAAAACAGGCACCTAAGGGAGCATGCTGGCAGTCCCAAACAAGGAGTCACCAGGTCAGACCCAACAGGAAGAGATTACATGCTACACCAAGTGACATGAGGAACACTGTCAGCCACTAATGTGAGCACCAGGCCCAGGGATTGAAGTGCAAAAGGCCAGGGTTAGGGAGGGCTGTGTTGGGATAGGGGCAGCATGCAAGGCCAGAGGGCAGGGGAGGGAAGGGAGTGGATTTCTCAGGGCTAGGCTGAAGCAAGTCACATGTTAACTTCCAGGCCTCAAGTTTCAGGCAGTGAAGGAGACTCAGATGACTAGCAGGGATGTATTTCCCATAGGGAGCATTCAGGGTACAGAGACCTGCCAATTTTGATCCTCTGCCCCAGGTGAGTAGATCCTCAGAGAGAAATCTGGACCAATGAGGGGCAAAGGAGGCAACTGTGATAGGATACCTGGTGTGCGGATGTTGGGTGGGTTGGTGGGCAGCAGGACTCATTTGAGGAGCCTAGGCTAGAGGGAAGCAAGAGTAGCAGAGTGTCAGGGCAGTGGCAGGATACCACAGCATGAGGGGATCAGACGGGAGGCATAGGAGGGGGCTGGCAAAAGGGGCCTGAAACCAAAGGACAGGGACAGGGTCTTTGAGAAAGGTGGCAGGGGCTCAAGCAAGCAGTTGGGCCCAGTAATGGAGAGCCAAGTGCTATCACCTAGGCCTGGGTGAATGAAAAAAAAAAAAAAAAAGCAGGGATAAGGAGGGGTGGAAGGGGAGAAAGGGAGCAGCTGGCACAGTGCGAGGAGGACTCAAAGCCCAGGTCCACTGCAGTGTGTCAGGGTTCATTAGTAGGGCCTTGGCTGAGGGAAACAAAATTGCCCCAGGAAGGGGCAAGGCTACTTTTTCCCAAAGGTCATATCCTCTGACCCAGGTGAGCATCCTGGGAAGGCAATCAGGAAAGTAGGGGTGGCAGACACAGAAAGGACAGGAGGGCCTAAGTAGGGTATAGCCTGAAGGGCCGCAAGATGGGTGTATGTGGGGTGAGGGCCAGGACCCCAGCAAGGAGCCCATGCAAGGGACCTACAAAAGGGCCCAGGTCAGGGGAGAGCAAGAAACACTGGGAGAGGAAGGTGGGCCTGCACAAAGTACTGTAGTAGAGGGAAGTCAAGGGAAGCAGGGAAGCGGCCCCAACGAAGGTCCCAGAAAAGCAGTGAGCAAGAAGGGCCATCAGAGGCTCAAGCAAAGAGCCAGGGCAGGGAATGAAGAGCCAAGGTCCAGGGCTTGGGCAGGGGACTAAAGACAGTGGACAAGATTTGGGAAGGAAGACAGGGGACCCATCAGGGGGCAGTCAGGCTCCAGTCCCAGGGCCACCTCCAGGTTTCAGGGTTCCTAGTTCCTCACCAAGCATCCAGGGAGAGCACTGGGTCCAGGTGAGGGGCAGGACATTGTTTCCCATAAGGCACACTGGATCAGATGAGAATCTATGGCGAGGGTCCTGGCAAAGGAGGCCAGGGAAAGAAGGGGGCCAGAAGGAGGGCAAAGGGATCGTACAGCAGGGTGTTGGGGTGGGTGCCCATAGAGGCAAGACCAGAAAAAAGCACCAGAGGAAGGTGAGGAAGGGGCTGCATAAGGACCAGGAGAAGCCAAGGGGCACCTAGGGGAGCCCACTGTCAGGCCCAAGCAAGGGGCCCCCAGATCAGACCCAACACGAAGAGACTCCTTGCTATGCCAAGGACCATGAGGAACTAGGAATGTGGTCACGGGCTAAGGCGAATACCCAGGCCCAGGGACCAGATCACAAAGGGTTAGGGTTAAGGAGGGCTGGGTTGCTGTAGGGGCACCATGCAAGGCCAGATGACAGGGGAGGGAAGGGAGGAGATTGCTCAGGGCTGAGTTGAAGCAAGTCCATATTAACTGCCAGGTCTCAAGGTTCAGGCAGTGAAGGGGACTCAGGTGAGTGGCAGGGCTGTTTCCCATAGGGAGTATTCAGGGCACAGAGGTGAGCCAATTCTGCTCCACTCCCCCAGGTGAGTACATCCTCAGAGAGGGACCTGGACCAAAGGAGGGGCCAAAGAGCATAATGTGAGGGGATACCAGGTGTGGGGAAGTTGGGGCATAGTCAGGTTGCCAGGACCCAATCAAGCAGCATAGACTAGGAAGAAGCAGAGGGAGAGGAGGGTCTGGGCAGTGCCAAGATACAACACCATGAGGTGATCAGAGGGGAGACACAGGAATGGGGCCAGCAACAGGGGGCCTGAAACAAAAAGACAGGGAAAGGGTCCTCAAGAATAGTAGCCAGGATTTCAAGCAAGGAGCCTGGCCCAGTAATGGAAAGCCAAGTGCTACCACCTGTGCCTGGTTAAATGAAAAGTAACATGGAGGAAGAGCAGCGGGAGGGGAGAAAGTGGAGTGGGTGGGACAGGGGGAGAAGGGCTCAAGGTCCAGGTCCACTGCAGGGTGTCAGGGGTTGGGAGCAGGGCCCGGGTTGAGGGAGGCCAAAGGGCCCAGGCAAGAGGCAGGGCTATATTTTCCCAAAGGGAGACCCCAGGGCCAAGAGGCCAGGTGAAGTCGCCTTGCCCAGGTGAGCATCATGGGAAATCGATCAGGAAAGCGGGTGTGACAGAGACAGAAGGGACAGGAGAGCCAAAGAAGGGCACAGCCAGAAGGGCTGAAGGATGGGTGTGAGTAGGGTGGGTGCCAGGACCCCAGCAAGGAGCCCAGGCAAGGGACCTAGAGGAGTACCCAGGCCAGGGGAGAGCAGGGAATGCAGGGCCCGGAACACAGGGCTGCACTAGGGCACTGCAGTACAAGAAAGCCAAGGGGATCAAGAAAGCAGAACCAGTGAGGGGCCCTCAGACAATTTCCTTGGCCAGAAAAGCAGTGATCAAGAAGGGCCACCAGAGGCTCAAGCAAGGAGCTAGGCCAGGGAATTGAGAGCCAAGGGCCAGGACCCAATTGAGCAGCACAAGCCAGAGAGAAGCAGGGGGAGAGGAAGGTCCTGGCAGTGCCCAATAGGGGGCTCAGGACAGTGGACAAGATTTGGTAAGGACGGTAGGGGATCCAGCAGGGGGTAGTCAGGCTCCAGGCCCAGGGCCACCTCCAGGTTTCAGGGTTCATGGTGCAGGACCAAGCACCCAGGAAGAGCAAGGGACCCATGTGAGGGGCACAGCATTGTTTTCCTTAAGGTGCCGTGGATCAGACAAGAATCCAGGGCCAGGGTCCTGCCAAAGGAGGCCAGGAAAAGGAAGGGCCCAGAAGGAGGGTGACATGAGGGCATGGCAGGTGTTTGGGGTTGGTGTGCATAGGGGCAAAAGCCAGGACCCAAGCCAGATGCCCAGGCAAGGGACCCACCCGATCCATGATGATGCAGGACCCAAGGAGCAGGAGACCCGCAAGCCAGAAAAAGGCATGGGGAGGAGGATGAAGGGGCTGCTTGAGGACCAGGAAAAGACAAGTGGCTCTTTGGGAAGCCCGATGGTGGGCCCAAGTAAGGGGCCCCCAGGTCAGACCCAACATGAAGAGACTCCTTGCTATGCCAAGGGCCAAAAGGAATGTGGTCAGGGGCTCAGGCGAGCACTCAGGCCCAGGGACTGGAGCACAAATGGTCAGAGCACAAAGGGTCAGGGTTAGGGAGGTCTGGGTTGCTATAGAGGAAGTATGCAAGGCCAGAGGGCAAGGGAGGGAATGGATGGGATCACTCAGGGCTGGGTAGGAGCAAGTCTCATGTTAACTGCCGCCCCTCAAGGTTCAGGGAGTGAAGGGGACTCAGGCAAGTGGCAGGACTGTGTTTCCCATAGGGAGCATTAAGGGTACAGAGAGAAGCCAAATCTGCTCCTTTACCCCAGGTGAGTAGATCTTCAGAGAGAGACCTGGAACAATGAGGGGCAAAAGAGGGTACTGTGAGAGGATACCTGGCATGTGAGGTCGGGGGGATCGGTGGGCTTCCGGACCCAGTTGAAGAGCCTTTGCTAGAGCAAAGCAGGGGTAGCGGAGTGTCTGGGAAGTGCCAGGATACCACAACATGAGGGGATCAGAGGAGAGGCACAGGAGGGTCCTTGCAAAAGGGACTTGAAACCAAGGGATAGGGACTGGGTCCTTGAGAATGGCAGCCAGGGGTTCAAGAAAGAAGCCAGTCCCAGTAATGAAGAGCCAAGTCTAGGATCTGGACCTGGGTGAATGAAAAAGCACAGGGTTTTCTGTGGTATCTCTTATACATCTACAGCCTAGGTAGAGCAAACTGGCTTCTCCAGGAGAGAGACCCCTCCAACCTTGGTGTCCAGGCTAGCTTGTATTGTGCCTCAGCCCATGTAGAGGGGAGTCACCTCTACAGTCATAAGATCCTATCTACCTGGTGCCCAGTGGCGGGTGGGGCTCCTGTATAGCTGCAGCCAGTGTATCAGCAACTTGCCCCTCCAGGCGGGATACCACTTTCACCTGGGTGTCAGGGGGAGCTCATATCTACGCACAGGCAGAGTAGCAGGGAATTGCCCCTCCAGGCAAGAGACCACTCATACATGGTTTTTTATGGAGGCTCCTATACAGCTGCAGCCAGGGTAACAGGGACTTGCCCCTCCAGGTTGGAGACCACTTTCACCTGGGTGTCTGAGGGAAATCATATACCTGTGCAGAGAGGATAGAGGGGACTCGCCCCTCCAGGCAGGAGATGCCTCCCAAATGGGTGTCAGGGTAGCCAGTACACCACCCCAACCAGGGTAGAGAGGACTCCTGCCTCCAGGCTGGAGACCCCTCCGACCTAAGTGTTGTGGGGATCTTGTATACCACTGCAGCCAGGTTAGAGGAGACTCGACTGTCCAGGCAAAGACCCAACTGGTGTTTCGAGGGGAGCTCATATACTACCGCAGCAAGGATAGAGGGCACTAGTCCTGCCAGGCTGGAGACACCTCCCACCTTGGTGTCTTGGGGTGCTCTTATACCGCAAACTCAGGGTAGCAGGGTCTCGCCCCTTCAGGTGAGAGACCACTTCCACCTGGGAGTCAGGGGAGCTCCTATACCACTGCAGCCAGGTTAGAGGGGACTCGACCCTCCAGTCGGGAAAACCCTCCCACTGGGTGACTGGGGGAACTCCTATACCTCCCAACCAGGGTAGAGGGGACTTGCTCTTCCAGTTTGGAGATGCCTCCCACGTGGGTGTCCTGGGAGCTCTTATATGGTACCAGCCAATGTAGAATGGACTTGCCCCTCCAGGTGGGAGACCCCTTCCACCTGTGTACTGGGGTCTTGTATAGCTTGTATACCACCAAATCTAGGGTAGAGGGGACTTGACCATCCAGGATGGAGACCCCACCCAACTTGGTGTCTGGGGAAGCTTGTATACCAGCACAGCTAGGGTATAGGGGATTCCCTATTCTAGGTGGGAGACCCTTCCATCCAGGACCCTTCCATCCATGTCAGGGGGAACTCTTATCCTGCCCCAGCCCAGGTAGAGGGAATTAGCTCTTCCAGGCAGGATACCCCTCTCATCTAGGTGTCAGGGGGAGCTCTTATACTGCCACAGCCAGAGTAGAGGGGACGCACCCCTCCAGGGAGGAGATGCCTTCCACCTGGGTGTCCAGGGGAGTTCCTATACAGCCAAAGGTAGGGTAGGGGCAACTCGCCACCTGAGACCTGTCCCACCTTGGATCAAGGGGAGCTAGTATACTGCGCCAACCAGGGTAGAAGGGACTTGCCCCTCCAGGTGGGAGACCCCGCCCACCTCTGTATGGGTGGAGGAGCTCATAAATCACTATAGCCAGGTAGTGGGGACTTGCCCCTCCAGGGAGAAGATCCCTCCCACCTGGGTGTATCTGGGAGCTTGTATATCACCTTAGTCAGGGTAAAGGGGACTCACCCCTCCAGGCGGGAGACTCCTCCCACCAGGGTGTCAGGGGAGATCACATACTGCAACTGCCAGGGTAGAGGGGACTCGCCCCTCTACATTGCAGACCCCTCCCACGTGTGTATGTTGGAGGGGCTCCTATACCGCCATACCAGTGTAGAAGGGACTTGCCCCGCCTCTCCATAGACCCGTCCCACCTGGGTGTCTGGGGGAGCTCCTACACCACTGCAGCTAGGGTAGAAGGGACTCATCCCACTAGGCAGGAGACTCCTTGCACCTGGATGTCTGGAGGAACTCCTATACAGCCAGGGGAGAACCTCCAGGAGCAAGACCCCTCCCACCTGGGTGTCAGGGGAAACTCATATACTGCTGCATCCAGGGTAGAGTGCACATGTTCTCCCAGGTGAGACACTCTTCCATCTTGGTGCCAGGGCGAGCTTGGTATTCCACCTTAGCCAGGGTAGAGTGGACTTGCCCCTCCAGGAGTGAGACCCTTCTCACTTGGGTTTCAGGGGGAACTCTTATACCGCTGCAGCCAGGGTAGAGGGGACTCGCCCCTGCAGGTGGGAGACTTCTCCCACCTGGGTGTCCTGGGAGCTCTTATATAGCATCAGCCAAAGTAGAGAGGACTCTCGCCCTTCCAGGCAGGAGACCCCTTCCACCTGGATGTGGGGGTGAGCTTATATACCACTGCAGCCAGGATATAGGTGACTCATCTGTCAAGGGGAGAGACCCCTCCTACCTCTGTGTCAGGGTAGCTTGTATACCATCACTGCCAGGGTAGAGTGGACTTGCCCCTTCAGGCAGGAGAACCCTCCCATGTGGGTGTCCTGGGTGATCTCTTATACTGCCTCAGCCAGGGTAGAGGGGACTCGACCCTCCAGAAGTGAAACTCCTTCCAACTTGGTGTCTGGGGGGAACACCTATACAGCCACAGGCAGGGTAGAGGGGCACTACCCTCCAGGCTGGATACTGCACACATATGGTTGTCAGGGGAAATCCTATACCACAGCAGCCAGGGTAGAGGGGACTCACCCCTCCAATTGGGAGACCCCTCCCACCTGGATGTCCAGGGGAGCTTGATTAATTCAGCAGCCAGGGTAGAGGGGATTCGTCCCTCCAGGCAGAGACCCATGCCACCTGGGTGTGGGGGGTGAAGTTTTTATACCCCTGCAGCCAGAATACAGAGGACTTACTCCTCCAGACAGGAGACCCCTCCCACCTGGGTGTCAGGGGGAGATCTTATACCACCGCGGCCATGGTAGAGGGTACTTTCCTCTTCATGTGGGAGACCCCTCCCACCTGAGTGGCTGGGGAGCTCCTGTACCACCACAGGCGGGGTAGAGGAAACTCTACCCTTCAGATTGGAGACCCCCTCCATCTTGCTGTCCTGGGGAGCTCCTATAAACCTTCAGACAGGGTAGAGCGTACTTGTCCTTCTGGTCGGGAGACCCTCCTACCTGGGTGTCTGGGTGAGCTCTTATATGTACGCAGCCAGTGTAGAGAAGACTCGCCTCTCCATTCGGGAGACCCCATAACCTGGGTGTCAGGGGGAGCTCCTATACCACCAGAGCCAGGGTAGAGGGGACATGCACCTCCAGGCAGAAGGCCCCTCCCCTCTGGGTGTCAGGGGAAACTCATATAGTGCTGCAGCCAGTGTAGAGTGGACACGACCCTCCAGGCAAGAGACCAATACCCATCTTGGTGCCAGGGTGAGCTTGTATTCCACCTTAGCCAGAGTAGAGGGGACTGCCCCCCCCCAAGCCAGAGACCCCTCCCACCTGGGTTTTGGGGGGGGCAGTTATACAACCTGCAGCCAGGGTAGCTGGGAATTTCCCCTCCAGGCAGGAGACCCCTTTCACCTGTTTGTCAGGGGGAGCTCTTATCCTGCCACAGCCATCGTAGAGGGGACTCACCCCTCAAGGCAAGAGACCCGCCCCCTCAGTGTGGGGGGAGCTCATATATCTCCAGAGCCAGGTGGAAGGGACTTGCCCCTTCCAGTGGGAGACACCTCCTGTCTTGGTATGTAGGGGGGATCTCATATAGGAAAGCAGCCAGAATAGAGGCGTTTAAGCAGGAGACACCTCCCACCTGGTTGTCTGGGAGAACTGTTAAATCCCCACAGGCCAGGTAGAGGGAAGTCACCCTTCTAGGTGAGAGACCACTCCCACCTGGGTGTCAGGGGAAGCTCCTTAACCACTGCAGCCAGGGTAGAGTAGACTGGCCCCTCCAGGCAGAAGACCCCACCCACCTGTGTGTCAGGTGCAGCTCATACAGCCCAGCAGCCATGGTAGAGGCAACTCCCACATCCAGGTGAGAAACACCTCCCACCTTTGAATGGGAGTAAATCCTATACTGCCTTAGCAGGGTAGAGGGCCAAAGGGGTGCACAGTGGGAAGGGCTGGAGGACGAGTGTGCTGGTAGGGACCTGCACCAAAGGAGGCACAAAAGCTGGCATTGTGAGGTGATACCTGTGGTGCAGAGTTTGGGGTGGGATCGGTGGGCAACCAGGACCCATTTGAGGAGCCAAGACTAGAAAGAAGCAGGGGGAGCAGAGGGTCTGGGAAGTGCCAGGAAACTCAGCATAAGGGGAACCGGGGGGGAGTCACAGGAGGGGGATGGTAAATGGGGCCTGAAACAAAGGTACAGGGACAGGGTTCTCGAGAAGGGTGGCCAGGGGCTCACACATGGGGCTGGGCCCAGTTATGGAGAGCCAAGTGCTAGCACATGGACTTGGGTGAATCAAAAGGGACATGGTTGTTTGGGGGAGCTCTTATACCTTTGTAGCCTGGGTAGAGCAGACTGGCTCCTTCAGGCAAGAGACCTCTCCCAACTTGGTGTCCAGGCTAACTTGTATTCTGCCTCAGCCCATGTAGAGGGGACATGCCCCACCAGGCAAGAGACCCCTCCTACCTGGGTTTGTAGGAGGGGCTCCTATACAGCTGCAGCCAGGGTAACAGGAACTCACCCCTCCAGGTGGGAGATCCCTGTCCCCTGGATATCTGTTGGAATTCATATACCTCCACATGCAGGGTGGAGGGGACTCGTCCCTCCAGGTTGGATACCCCTCCTGGATGTCTGGGGGAACTCCTATTCCTCCAAGGCAGGGTAGAAGGGACTCGCCCCTCCAGGCAGAAGACTCCTCCCAAGTTGATGTCAGAGGTGTTAGTACACAGCCCCAACCAGGGTAGAGGGTACTTGCACCACCAGGTGGGAGACCCCTTCCACCTGGGTGTCTGGGGGATCTTGTACACTGCCACAGACAGGTTAGAGGGGACTTACCTCTCCAGGCAAAGAACCCTCCCACCTGGGTGTCAAGGGGAGCTTGTAAACCACTGGAGCCAGGGTAGAAGGAACTTGTCCCACCAGGCTGGAGACCCCTCTCACCTGGGTGTCTTGTGGGGGCTCAAATACCTCTGCAACCAACGTTTCAGGGACTCGTGCCTCCAGGCGAGAGACCCCTCCCACCTGGGTGTTAGGTGAGCTCCTATACCACTGCAGCCAGGTTAGAGGGGACTCCCACTTCCAGTCGGGAAACCCCTCCTACCTGGGTGTCTGGTGGAGCTCCTATACCTCCCAGCCATGGTAGAAGGGACTCGCCCCTCCAGTCGGGAGTTCCTCCCACATAGGTGTCCTGGGTGCTCTTATATGGCACAAGCTAAAGTAAAGGGGACTCGCTCCTTCAGGTGGGACAACCCTCCCAGCTGGCTTTTGGGTGAGTTTGTATACCAAAAAAAGCCAGAGAGGATTCGTTAGTCCAGGCGGGAGACCCCTCCCACCTGGGTGTCTGAGGAAGCTTGTGTACCTGTACAGCTAGGGAAGAAGAGATTCGCTGCTCTAGGCGAGAGACCTTTCCTACATGGATGTCAGGGGGAGCTCTTATACTGCCACAGCCAGGGTAGAGGGGATTCGCCCCTCCAGGCAATATACAACTCCCACCGTGGTGTCAGGGGAAGCTCTTATACTGCTATAGCCAAGGTAGAGGGGCCATGCCTCCCCAGGGGAGACTTTTTCCACCTGGGTGTCCAGGGGAGCTCCTATACCACCACAGGTAGGATAGTGGAAACTTGCCATTCCTTGCGGGAGGCCCCTCCTGCCTGGGTGTCAGAGGGAGCTAGTGTAATGCCCCATCCAGGGTAGAGATGACTCGCCCCTCTACCTGGGAGACCCTGCTCACTGGGTGTGGGTGGGGGAGCTCATACACCAATGTAGCCAGGGTAGTGGGGACTCGCCCCTCCAGGGAGGAGACCCCTCCCAACTGGGTGTCACAGGGAGCTTGTATAACACCTTAGCCAGGGTAGAGGGGACTGGCCTCTCCGGGCCAAAGACCCCCTCCACCTGGGTGTCAAGAGAGCTTAAATACCACAGCAGCCAGTGTAGAGGGTTGTTGCCCCTCCAGGTGGGAGACCCCTCCCACGAGGGTGTCAGAGGGAGCTCATATACTGTAGCAGCTATGGTACAGGGGACTCACCGCTCCGTATTGGAGATCCCTCCCTCGTGTGTATGATGGGGGGGGGGTGCAAATGGTATACTACCTTAGTTAGGAAAGTGGAGACTTGCCCCACCTTGCTGCAGAAACCCTCCCACCTGGGTATCCGGGGAGCTCCTACACCACTGTAGCCAGAGTAATGGACTCGCACCTCTGGGGATGAGACCCTTCCCACCTGGGGGTGTTGGGGAGCTCCTATATAGTAGCAGCCAGGTGAGAGCCAACTCACCCCTCCAGGCGAGAGACCCCTCCCATCTTGAGGCAAGGGTGAGCTTGAATTTCACCTTAGCCAGCGTAGAGCCCGCTTCCCTAATTCCCTTCCCAGGATGCTCACCCAGGCCAGGCAACTTGATTTGGCCTCTTGGCCTTGTGGGCTCCCTTTGGAAAACTTAGCCTTGCCCCTTGCCTGGGCCCTTTGGTCTCCCTCAGCTGGGGCCCTGCTCCCAATCCCTGACACCCTGCAGTGGACCTTGGCCTTGAGCTGTTCTACCCTGTGCCACCGACTCCACTTTCTCCCCTCCTGATGCTCTTCCTCCATGTTTCTTTTCATTCACCCGGGCCCAGGAGCTAGCACTTGGCTCTCCATTACTGGGCCCGGCTCCTTGCTTGAGACCCTGAGTTTTTCTGCAAATTCTTGAGAACATGTTCCCTGTCTCTTGTTTTCAGGCTCCTGTTGCCTGACACTCCTGTGCTTCACCTCTGATCCCCTCATACTGTGGTATGCTGGCACAGCCCAGACCCTCTGTTTCCCCTTACCCTGTGAGGCTGGAATGTGTCCTGAAGCCCACCTTCCCACTACTGCACACCATGTGTCCCCCCACAGTGCACTCTTTTCTGCCCCTCCTTTGTTCCAGGTCCCTCTCCTGTATCTACTCACCTGGGACAGAGGAGCAGAATTGGCTCACCTCTGTGCCCTGAATGCTCCCTATGGGAAACCCAACCCTGTTATGCATCTGAGTCCCCCTCACTGCCTGAACCTTGAGGCCTGGAAATAAACATGGACTTGCTCCAACCCAGCCCTGAGCAATCTTCTCCCTCACCAGCTTTCCATGCTGCCCCTACCACAACCCAGCTCTCCCTAACCCTGTCCCTTTGTGCTGCAGTCCCTGGACCTGAGCTTTTGCCTGAGACCCTGACCAGGTTTTTCATGGGCCTTGGCATAGCAAGGAGTCTCTTCTTGTTGGGGCTGACCTGGGGGCCCCTTGCATGGGCCAGCCAGTGGGCTCCCCTAAGTGCCCCATGGCTTCTCCTGGTCCTCACACAGCCCCTTCAACCCTTCACCTTCTGCCTTTTTCTGGTGCTTGCAGTTCTCCTGCTCCTTGGGTTCCCCATCACCATTGATCAGGTGGGTCCCTTGCCTGAGTACCTGGCTTGGGTCCTCGGTCTCACCCCTATGCACACCCACCCCAACCCCCTTGCATGCCCACCCTCCTTCTGGCCTCCTTCCTTTTCCTGGCATCCTTTGCCAGGAACCTGGCCATAGGTTCTCATCTGATCCAGGGTGCCTTATGGGAAACAATACCCTGGCCCTCACCTGGGCCTCTTGCTCTCCATTGGGGCTTGGTCCAGCACCAGGAACCCTGAACCCTGGAGGTGGCCCTGGGCCTGGAGCCTGACTGCAACCTGGTGGATCCCCTTCCTTCCTTCCCAAGTGTAATACACTGTACTGAGCCCACTGCCCAAGCCCGGGCTCTAGGCTCTTCATTCCCTGGCCTGGCTTTTTGTTTGAGCCTCTGGTGGCCCTTCTTGCTCACTGCTTTTCTGGGCATTGTCTGAGGGCCCCTCTCTGAGGCCGCTTTCCTGCTCCACTTAGCATTCCTGGACTGCAGTACCCTAGTGCAGCCCTTCCTTCCCAGCACAGCATCCCCTGTTCTTCTCTGGCCTGCCCTCTCCTAGGTCCCTTGCCTGGGCTCCTTGCTGGGGTCCTAGCCCCCGCCACACCCACACCCATCCTGCGCCCCTTCAGGCTGTGCCCTGCTTTGGCCTAACTCTCCTTTCTGTCTCTACCAAGCCCGCTTTCCTGATACCCTTCCCAGGAGGCTCACCCGGGCCAGGCGACTTGATTTGGCCTCTTGGCTCTGGGGGCTCCCTTTGGGAAAACATAGCCCTGCCCCTTGCCTGGGCCCTTTGGCCTCCCTCAGCCATGGCCCTGTTCCCAATCCCTGACACCTTGCTGTGGATCTGGGACTTGAGCTGTTCTCCCGCTTTGCCACTGACTCCACTTTCTCCCATCCAGCTGCTCCCCCTCCATGTTACTTTTCATTCACCCAGGACTTGGTGCTAGAATTTGGCTCTCCATTATTGGGCCCGGATTTGTTCTTGAGACCCTGAGCCCTCCTACCCCTTCTTGAGGACCCTTTCCCTATCCCTTGGTTTAAGGCCCCTTTTGCCTGCCCCCTCCTGTGCCTCCCCACTGATCCCCCCATGCTGTGATATGCTGGCATTGACCAGACCCTCTGCTCCCCCTGCTTCTCCCAACCCTGTGCTGCTGAAATGTGTCCTGCAGCCCACCCCCACTTCTGCACACCAGTTATCTCCTCACAGTACCCTCTTTGCCCCACCCTCCTTTGGTCCAGGTTTCTCTCTGAGGATCTACTTACCTGGGGCAGAGGAGCAGAATTGGCTCACCTCTGCACCCTGAATACTCCCTATTGGAAACACAGCCCTTCCACTCACCTGAGTATCCCTCAGTGCCTGAAATTTTAGGCCTGGAAGTTAACATGGACGTGCTACAACCCAGCCCTGAGTGATCCCCTCCCTTCCCTCCGGCCTTCTATGCTGCACCTACAGCAACCCAGCCCTCCCTAACCCTGTCCCTTTGAGCTTTGAACCCTGGGCCTGATTGTTTGCCTGAGCCCTGGACCATATTAATCATGGCCCTTGGCATAGCAAGGAGTCTCTTCATGTTGGGTATGACCAAGAGGCTCCTTGCTTGGGCCAGCCATCTGGCTCCCCTAGGTGCCCCTTGGCATCTCCTGAGCCTCACGCAGCCCCTTCCTCCTCTTCCCCTTGTGCCTTTCTCTGGCGCTTACAGGTCCCCTGCTCCTTGTATCCCCCATCACCATTGTTTGTGTGGGTCCCTTGCCTGGCTTGCTTGAGCCTCTGGTTGCCCTTCTTGCTCGCTGCTTTTCTGGGCATTGTGTGAGGGCCTCTCACTGGGGATACTTCTCTGTTCCCCCTGGCATTACTGTAGGTCAGTACCTTAGTGCAGCCCCGCCTTTCTGGACCAGCGTTCCCTACTCTCCCCTGGCCTGGGCCCTCCACTTGGTCCCTTACCTGGGCTCCTTGCTGGGATCCTGGCCCCCACCACACCCACACCAGTCCTGTGGCCCTTCAGTCTGTGCCCTCCTTCGGTCCTCCTGTGATTTGTGTCTCTGCCATTCCTGCTTCCCTGATCCCCTTCCCAGGATGCTCACCCAGGCCAGGCAACTTGGCCTGGCCTCTTGGCCCTGGGGGCTCCCTTCAGGAAAACATAGCCCTGCCCCTTGCCTGGGCCCTTTGGCCTCCCACAGCTGGGGCCCTGCTCCCGATCCCTGACACCCTGCAGTGGACCAGGGCCTTAAGCCCTTTTCACCCTGTGCCACCCACTCCACTTTCTCCCCTCCCACTACTGCCCCTCCGTGTTCCTTTCCATACATCCAGGCCCAGGTGCTAGCATTTGGCTGTCCATTACTGGGCCTGGCTCCTTGCTTGAGACCCTTTCTATCCTTCTTGAGGACCCTTTCCCTGTCCCTTGGTTTCAGGCCCCTGTTGCCGGCCCCCTCCTGTGCCTCCCCTCTGATACCCTCATTTTGTGGTATCCTGGAACTGCCCAGACCCTCCACACACCCTGCTTCTCCCTAGCCTCTGCTGCTCAAATGGGTCCTGGCATCCCGACCCCACCCACACACCTCTGTACTCCAGGTATCCCCACCAGTACCCTCTTTGGACCCTCCTTTGGTCCAGGTCATTCTCTGAGGATCTACTCACTAGGGGCACAGGAGCAGAATTGGCTCACCTCTGCACCCTGAATGCTCCCTATAGGAAACACAGCCCTGCCACTGGCATGAGTGCCCTTCACTGTCTGAAACTTATGGCCTAGCACTTAACATGGGACTTGCTCCTACCAAGCCCTGAGTGATCCCCTCCATTCTATCCCCTCCCCTCTGGCCTTGCATGCTGCCCCTACCCCAATCCAGCCTTCCCTAACGCAGGCCCTTGGTGCTCCTGTCCCTGTCTTGTGTGCTCCTTTGAGACTCTTATGCTTTCCTCATGTCCCTTTGCATAGCGTGGAGTCTCTTCATTTTGGGTCTGAACTGGGGGCCTCTTTCATGGGCCCACCAGAGGGCTCCCCTAAGTGCCCCTTGAGCTTCCCTCTGTCTCATGGTCTTTGTGCAGCTCATCCTTTCCATTCCTTCGTGAACTCCCCTGGTGCTCGTGAGTCTTCTGCTCCTTGGGTCCCTTGTCCTAGGTTGGTCGGGTGGATGTTGGAGGCCAGGACCAACTCAAGATGGCGCCTGGCAGTTTGCCAGGAGGGGTAGCTTGTGAGGCAACACCGCCGAGCCATCAAGATGGTAGGGACTCCTTACTGGCTGATTGCTGTATCTGTAGGGGAACAATGATATGATTGGATGATGATGATTGAGTCATGCTTTATGTAAATCAGTTAGATATATATACCTCTTCTGTTCCACAGTAAAGCAGTTCCTGCTCCAACCTTCAAGTTGCTTGTCACCTCCAGGTTATTTTGCCCAGCTGGACTGCAGCAGGTGGGTACCTGTTCTCAGCACCTGGTTACTGTCCTGGCTCTCCTCCCACTACACACCTACCAATAACCCCGGCCATGCACTCCCATAGCCATCCTTCTGGCCCCCTTCCATTGCTAGGTCTCCTTTGCCAGGTCCCTCTCCATGGACTGCATGTACCCTAGTGCAGCCATGCCTTACTAGCCCTGTCCTTCCCTGCTCTGCCCTGGCTTAGGCCCTCCTCTAGGTCCCTTATCTTAGCTCTTTCCTGGAGTCCTGGCCCCCAACCCACCCAGACCTGTCCTGTGGCCATTGAGACTGTGCTCTCCTTTGGCATGCTTGTCGTTTCTGTCTCTCCCAGGCCCACTTTCCTGATCCCCTTTCCAGGATGCTCATCAGGTCAGATACCTGATCTGGCCTCATGGCCCTGTCGGTTCACTTTGGGAAAATGTGCCCATGCCCCTTGTATGGGCCCTTTGGCTTCTTTCAGCCCGTGCCCTGCTACCCAATCCTGACTCCCTGCAGTGGACCTGGGCCTCAAGCCTCCCTCCCACTGTGCCACCTGCTCAGATTTCTCCTCTTCCTCCCCTCCCCATCCATCTCCATTTTCATTCACCCTGCCCTAGGTGCTAGCACTTGGCTCTCCATTACTGGGCACAGCTCCTTGCATGATCCCCTGGCAGCCCTTCTTGAGGACATTTTCCCTTCCCTTGGTTTCAGGCCTCTTTTTATAGACCCCATCCTGTGCCTCCCCTCTATTTCACTGGTGCTATGGTATCCTGGCACTGATGGGACCCGTTTCTTTCCCTGCTTTTCCCTAGCCTGGGCTCCTCAAATGGGTACAGGCTGCCAAACGACCACCCCCACAACCTCCCCTCACAGTGCACTCTTTTGACCCTTCTTTGGTCCATGTCCATCTCTAAGGATCTACTCACCTTGGCAGAGAAGCCAAATTGGCTGGCCTCTAAACCCTTAACTCTTCCTATGGGAAACACAGCCCTGCCTCTTGCCTGAGTCCCCTTTGCTGCCTGAACCTTGAGGCTTGGAATTTAACATGTGACTTGCTTCAACCCATCCCTGAGACATCCATTCCCTTCCCTCCCCTGCCCTATGACCTTGCATGCTGCCCCAACCCAATCCAGCCCTCCCTAACTCTGACCTTTTGTGCTTCAATCCCAGGGCCTGGCACTCACATGAGCCCCTGACAGTGTTCCTAATGTCATTTGGTATAGCATGGAGTCTCTTCCTGTTGGGTCTGACCTGGGGACCCCTTGCTAGGGACTGCCAGCTTGCTCCCTTAGGTGCCTGTTGCAATTTTTCTCTGTCTCCTTGTTCTTGTGCAGCCCTTCTTTCACTTCCCCTTCCAGTTGCAGGTGTCCTGCTCCTTAGGTAACTCATCACAATTGGTTGGGTTGGTCCCCTACCTGGGAAACTGGCTTGGGTCCTGGAACTTGTCTCCCCAAGCAACCAATGAGACCCCCCACTGTGCCCTTTCATTGCCTTCCTCCTGGCTGCCTTCACTTGCCTGTCCTCTTTGGCCAGGTCCTTGTCCCTGGATTCTCATCTGGGCCGGGTTGCCTTATGAAAAATGGAGTCCTGCCCTTTGCCTGAGCCCCTTGCTCTCTCTGGAAAGTTGGTTCTGCACATGGAAAACTGACACCTGGCAGTTTCCCTGGGCCAGATGCCTGGCTGCCCTCTGCCAGATCCCCTGCCATCCCTCCAAAGTCTTGTCCACTGTCCTGAGCCCCCTGCCCAAGACCTGGCCCTTGGATTTCCATTCCCTGGCCTGCCTCCTCTCTTGAGCCTCTGGGGGCCCTTCTTGCTTTGTGCTTCCCTTGGGTTGGACTGTGGGCCTTGCTGGGGCCAGTAGCCTACTCCCCTTGGCTTCCCTGAACCTTAGAACAATACTGTCATCTTCCTGCCCAGCCACTCCCTTTCCTGCCCTTTGTTAGGCTTGGTCTTCCTGTTGGTCCCTTTCCTGAGCTCCTTTCTGGAGTCCTGGCCCACACCCCTTCAACACCCTTCCTCTGGCTTTTCATGCTGTACCCTCCTACATCTCTCCTGTTGTCCCTGTCCCTGCTGGGACCCTTTTCAAGATCCCTTTCCCAGAATTCTCACCAGGTCCAGCAGACTGGAACTGGGCGTTTGGCCCTGTGTGCTCCCTTTGGGAAAAAGTAGCTGTGCCCTTGCTTGGGACTTTGGACTCTCTGCCCAGGTTCTGCACCTTGATCCTGACACCCAGCAGTGAACCTGGGCCTTGATCCCTCCTCTCCATGTGCCATCCATTACTCTTGCTCCCTTTTCTCCCCTCCCCAGCCCTGACTGTTTTCATAAGACCCAGGACCGGGTCCCAGCACTTGGCTCCCCATTCTTGGTCCTGGCTCCTTGCTGAAAGCCCTGATAACCCTTCTTGTGGACCCTGTCCCTGTTACTTGATTTCAGGCCCCTTGCTTGGTCCCCTCCTGTTCCTCCCCTCTCTTCCCCATGTACTGTGGTATTTTGTCATTGCCAGGACCCTGTCTTCCCTCTGCTTCTCTCTAGCCTTTTCTCCTCCAAAGGTTGCTAGCTCTCCACTGGTACCCCCTCGTCCTGGAGCAAATGTGTCCCTCACATTGCCCTCTTTTGGTCCTGGCAGTGGAGTGAATTTGGCTGGGCTCTGGGCCCTAAATGATCACTATGGGCAATATAGCCCTGCCTCTTACTTGGGCCTCCTTTGCCTTCCAAACTTGACAAATGGCACTGGACTTGGGCCTAGTGATTACCTTACCCTCATTGATCCCCTCCCTTTCATCTCTGGCCCTGTCAGCCTTACAAGCTGCCACTAAGCCAACCCAGCCCTTCCTCACCCTCACCCTTCACCCACGTTTCCCCTGGCCTGGCTCACAGCCTGAGCTCCTTACTGCATTACTAGGGTTGCTATGCTTTCTGTGGTGTCTCTTCCTGTCATGTCTCACATGGGTGCCCCTTGATGTGGTCCCTAGCTCACTCTCCTCTGTGTCCTTTTCCCAGCCCCCTCTCTCCTCATCCTAGGGACTGATCCTACCTCTCCTTCCACTAGCACTTTTTCCTTGAGCAGGGGCCTCCTGCTCATGGGGTCCTTAATACCTTTAGTCAGGTTAGTTCCTCACCTGGGCTCCTTGGTTGTGTACTGGCTCTTTCCCCTCTCTGCACACACTGAGACCCCACACACTGCCCTTACATCACACTCCTCCTGGTACCTGTCCCTTGCCAGGTCCTTTGGTCTAGTCCCTGGCCCTTGATGCTCATCTGGCCCAGGGCGCCTTATGGGAAACATAACACTGACCCTAGACTGTGCTACTTGCTCTCCCTAGACCCTTGGGGCAACACCAGGAAACCTGAAACCTGGCAGTGGTGCTGGGCCTTGAGCCTGCCTCTACCCTGCTGGATCCCATGTCTTCCCTCCCCAGCCCTGTCCACTGTCCTGAGCCCCCTGCCCCAGTGCTGGCCCTTGGCTCTCAATTCCCTGGACTAGCTCCTCTATTGAGCCTCTGTGGGTCCTTCTTGCTCTGTGTTTCCCTGGCTTGAGCTGTGGGCATTGCTGGGGCTGCTTTCCCGCTCCCCTTGTGTTCCCTGCATCTCAGAATCCTAGTGCAGACCCTGGCTGCTGGGCCCCACCCTTCCCTACTCTCACCTAGCCTTGGCCCTCCTATGGATCTCTAGCTGGGATCCTTTCTGCAGTCCTGATGTGCACCCCACAAAACCCCCTTCTTCCAGCACTTCACGCCGTGCCCTCCTTTGACCCTCCTGTTGTCATTGTCCCTGCTGGGCTCCTTTTCCAGATCTCTTTCCCAGAATGCTTATCAGAGCCAGGTAATGGATCTGAGATGTTTGGCCCTGTTGTCTTCCTTTGGGAAAAGGTAGCAGTACCCCTTGCCAGGGAGCTTTGGCCTTTTTCATCCTGGGCCCTGCTCCTCAATTCTGATGCCCTGTAGTGAATTTGGGCCATGAGCCCTCGTCTCCCTGTGCCACTCATTTTACTTACTCCCCTTTTTCCCCATATACCATCACAACCAGGGTAGAGGGGATTCACACCTCCAATCCCCTCTACCCTGGCTAACTTGGTATACAAGCTCCCTGCAACACCCAGGTGGGAGAGGTCTCCATCCTGGAAGGGTGAGCCCACTCTAACCTGGCTAGGCCTGTATACATGCCCCCTACCAGACACCCAGGTGGGAGGGGACTTCCGCTTGAAAAGGTGATTACCCTCTACCCTGGCTACTGTGGTATTAAAGCTCAACCTGACACCCTGGAGGGAGGGGTCTCCTGCCTGGAGGGGCAAGTCTTCTGTACTCTGGCTAAGGTGGTATAAAAGCTTCCCGTGACACCAAGGTGGGAGGGGTTTCCTGTCTGGAGGGCCAAGTCCCCACTACCTTAGCTGCAGGGGTATAAGAGCCCCCCAGCCCTGACACCCAGATGGGAGGGGTCTCCAGCCTGGAGGGGTGAGATCCCTCTACCCTGGCTGTGGGGTATACTAGCCCCTTCTAACACCAAGGTGGGAGGCATCTCCAGCTTGGAGGAGCAAGTCCCTGTATTCTGGCTGCAGCTGTATAAGAACTCCCTTTATCACCCAGGTGGGATGGATCTCCCGCCTCAGTGGCATATACCCTTTACCCTGGCTTCGATGGTATAGGAGCTGCCCCCTGACAACCTGGAGGGAGGGGTCATCCTTCTGGAGTGGGGAGTCCACTGTATCTGGTTAAAGTGTTATACAAGTTCCTCATGACTCCCAAGTGGGAGGGGTTTCCGCTCTGGAGGGGCGAGTCCCCACTACTCTGGATGTAGTGGTATAAGAGCTTCCCCGACACCCAGTTGGGTGAGGTGTCCCTCCTGGAGTGGCGACTCCCTTTTCCCTGCCTCTGTGGTATATGATCTCCCCTGGATACAAGGGTTTAGGGGTCTCCTGCCTAGTGGGTGAGTCCCCTCTCTCCTGGCTGCAGCAGTATACCAGTATACCCCACCCCATAGCAAGATGGGAAGTGTCTCCTGCCTCCAGGAGCTAGTACTGTCCACCTGGCTAATGCAGTATACAAGGTTCCAGACACACAGGAGGCAGGAATCTCCCACTTGGAGGTGAGAATTCACCTCTACCCTGGCTAAGGTGGTCTACAAGCTCCCTGTGACATGCAGGTGGGAGGGGTCTACTGACTGAAGGGGCAAGTCCCCTTTTCCCTGGCTGAAGTGGTATACCAGCTTTCCCTGACAGCCAGGTGGGAGGAGTCTCCCGCCTGGAGGCATGAGTTCCCTCTACACTGGCTGTGGCATTAAAGGATCTCCCCCCGAAACCCAGGTGGAAGGGTCTCTGGACTGTCAGGGTTGAGTCCCCTCTACCCTGGCTGCGGAAGTATATGAGGTATACGAGAACCCCCAACTGACACCTAGATGGGAGAGGTCTCCCGTTGGAGGGGCAAGTCCACTCTACCCTGGCTGCAGCAGTATAAGGGCTCCCCCTGGAATACTGGTGAGATGTGTCTCCAGCCTGAAGGGGCGAGTCCCCTTTACCCTGGCTGTGGTGGTATAGGAGCTCCCCTGACACCCAATTTGGAGGAATCTCCAGGAAGGAGGCTAGAATCCCCTCTACTCTGCTGCAGCAGTATTGGAGCTCCCCAGGACACCCATGTGGTAGGGGTCTCCTTACTTGAGGGGTGAGTCCCCTCTCCCCTGGCTGGGGTGGTATGTGAGCTCCCTTTGACAACCAGGTGGGAGGGGTCTCCTACCTTGAGGGGCGAGTCTCCTCTATTGTGGGTGGTAGCACATAAGAGCTCCCTGAACACCCAGGTGAGAGGGGTCTCCCTGGCTGCAGCGTTATTCCAGCTCATCCTGGACAACCAGGTGGGAGGGGTCTCGCGCCTGGAGCAACAAGTTCCCTGTACCCTGGCTTCCGCGCTATACAAGCTCTCACAGACATCCAGGTGGGAATTGTCTCCCACATGGAGGGGCAATTCCCCTCTGCTCTGGCTTAGGCAATACACAAATTCCCCCTGACACACAGGTAGGAGGGGTCTCCCGCCTGCAGTGGCGAGTCCCCTCTACTTTGGCTGGTGCCCTGTAAGAGCTCCCTGGATACCTAAGTTGGAGGGGTCTGCCGCCTGCAGGGTTGAACTCCTCTACTCTAGCTGTGGCAGTATAGGAGGTTCCCCCTAAACCCTGGTGAAAGGGGTCACCCTCCTGTAGGGGAGAGTCCCCTCTACCCTGGCTGCGGTGGTATAAAAGTTCCCTAAAACTCAGGTAAGAGGGGTGTACCCCCTGGAGTGGAGAGTCCCTGCTACCCTTGTTGTAACAGTATATGAGTCCCTCCCCCTAACACCCAGGTGGGAGGGATATCCAGCCTAGAGGGCAAGTCCCCTCTACCCTGGCCGTGGAAGTACAGAAGCCCCCCCCCAACACCCAGATGGGAGGGGTATCTCCACTGGAGGGGCAAGTCCCTGCTACCCTGGCTGCAGCTGTATAGGAGCTCCCCCCACACACACACAGATGGGAGCTTATGCCTCCTGGAGGGGCTAGTCCCCTCTAACCTAGCTTTGGTGATATAAGAACTCCCCCTGACACTCAGGTGGGAGGGGTCTCCTGCCTGGAAAGGCGAGTCCCCAGTACCCTGGCTTCAGGGATAAAGGAGCTCCCCAGGACACCCAGGTGAAAGGGGTCTACCGCCTGGATGGGAGAGTCCCCTCTACCATAGCTTTGTAAGTAAAAGAGCTCCCACTGACACCCAAGTAGGAAGGGTCTCCCGCCTGGAGGGGCAAGTCCACTCTACTTTGGCTGCAGTGGTGTACATACTCCCACTAACACCCAGGTAGAAAGGGTCTCTCGCCTGGAGGGGGGAGTCCCCTCTACATTGGCTGGTGCCTATAAGTGGTCCCTGGACACCCAAGTGGGACATGTCTCCTGCCTGCACTGATGAATACCTCTACTCTGGCTTTGGTAGTATAGGTGCTTCCCCCAACACCCTGGTGGGGGGGTCTCCCAACTGTAGGGATTATTCCCCTCTACCCTGGCTCCAAAGGTATAGGAGCTCCCCAGAACCCAGGTGAGAGGGGTATCTTCCCTGGCAGGGCGAATCCATGCTACCCAGGCAGGAGCGGTATATGAGCCCCCACCCCAGGATTCCCAGGTGGAGGTGGGGTCTCCCGTCTGGAGGGGCAAGTCCCCTCTACCCTGGCTGAGGTGGTACACCAGTTCCTTCAGATTCCCAGGTTGGAGGGGTCTGCTGCCTGAATGGGTGACTCACCTCTACCATGGCTGCTGGGATATATGAGCTCCCTTGACACCCAGGTGGGAGGTATCCCTTGCCTGGAGGGTCATGTCCCCTCTACCATGGCTCAAGCTGTATATAAGCTACAAAAGACACCCACGTGGGATGGGTCTTCCCACTGGAGGAATGAGTCTACTCTACCCTGGCATTATAGGAGCTCCCCCTGTCACTCAGGTGGGAGGGGTCTCCCGCCTAGAGTTGTGAGTCCCCTCTAACCTGACTTTGGAGGTGTATAAGCTTTCCCAGACAACCATATGGGAGGGGTCTCCAGCATGGAGGCATGAGTACCCTCTATTCTGGCTGAGGTGGTCTAGGAGCTCCTCCTGACACCCAGGTTAGAGGGGTCTCTTGACTGGAAGGGTGAATCCCCTATTGTCTGTCTGCTACAGTATTAGAATTCCTCTGGACACACAGGTAGGAGGGGTCTCCCCCTTGGAGGGGTGAATCACCTCTCCCTGGCTGCAGCAATATAGGAGCTTCCCCAACACCAGGTGGGAAGGGCCCTCCACTAGGAGAGATGAGTCCCCTCTACACTGGCTGAGGGGTTGTACCAGCTACCCGTGAAACCCAGATGGGGGGGTCTCCTGCCTGGAGGGGAGAGTCCCCTCTATTCTGGCTGCTGTGATATATGAAATTTCCCCCCCCTCATACCCAGATGGGAAGGGTCTCCTGCCTGAAGGAGTGAGTCCCCTCTACCCTGGCTAAGGTGATATAGGATTTACCCCCATTATCAGGAGGAAGGTGTCTGTCACCTGGATGTGTGAGTCACCTCTACCCTTGTGGCTGGGGTATAAGAGCTCCACCTGACATGCAGGTGGGAGGGGTGTACCGCCTGGAGGGGCAAGTCCCCTCTACTCTGGCTAAGGTGGTATAGGAGTTTCCCCCATTCCCAGGTGGGAGGTGTTTGTCGCCTGCTGTGCAAGTTGCTTCTAACCTGGCTACTGGGGCATATGAGCTCCATCTGACACCCAGGTAGGAGGGGTATCCCGCCTGGATGGGCGAGTCCCCTCTACTTCAGCTCTTGCCATATAAGAGCTCTCAGTACACCAATGTGGGAGGGGCTTCCTCCTGGAGAGACTTGTTCCCTCTACCCTTCTCTGGCAGTATAGGTGCTCCCCAGGACCCAGGTGGGAGGGGTATTCCACATGGATGGGTGAGTCCCCTCTACTTTAGCTCTTGCCATATAAGAGCTCTCACCTCTACCAAGGTGGGAGGGGCTTCCACCTGGAGGGACTTGTTCCCTCTACCCTGCTGTGGCAGTATAGGTGCTCCCCCGACGCAGGTGGGAGGGGTCTCCTGCCTCTAGGAGCGAGTTCCTTCTACCCTATCTGCTGCAGTAATCAAGTTCCCCTGGAACCCAGATGGGAGGGGTCTCCCAATTGAAGGGGTGAGTCCCCTCTACCCTGGCTGCTTCAGTATAGGAACTCCCCTGACACCCCATTGGGAGAAGTCTCTTTCTAGGAGGCTAGAATGCTCTCTACCTTGCTTCACTGGTGTAGGAGCTCCCCAGGACACCCAGGTGGAAGTGGTCTCCCATCTGGAGGGTAGAGTTCCCTCTACACTGCCTGCGGTGGTATAGGAGCTCCCCTGACAACCAGGTAGGAGGGGTCACCAGCCTGGAGGGGGGAGTCCACTCTTCCCTAGCTGCTGCCATATAGGAGCTCCCCCCGACAACCAGATGAGAGGGGTCTCCCGCCTGAAGGGGAAAGTACCCTCTATCATGGCTCTGTGGTATAAGAGATCCCCCTTATACCCAGGTGGAAGGAGTCTCCTGCCTGGAAGGGCCAGTACCCAGTACCCTGGATGCAGGGGTATACAAGCTCCATCCACCACCTAGGTAGGAAGGGTCTTCCCCCTGGAAGGAGGAGTCCACTTTACCCTAACTGCAGAGATATAGGAGCTGCCCCCTCACACACCGTGATGGAAGGGTCTCCCGCTTGTAGGTTTGAGTCCCCTCAACCCAGACTGCAGGAGTATAAGATCCCCTCCAAATCTCAGGAGGGAGGGGTCTCCCACCTGGATGGGGGAGTCGCTGCTACCCCAGCTGCAGCTGTGTATGAATCCCCCCACACACCAGACATCCCTGTGGGAAGGGTCTTCAGCCTGGAGGGGCGAGTCCCCTCTACCCTGGTTAAGGTAGTATAGGAGTTACTCCCATTACCAGGTGGGAGGTGTCTCTCACCTTGAGCTTTGAGTTGTCTCTTCCCTGGCTGCTGGGGTATTTGTGCTCCACCTGACACACAGGTGGGAGGGGATTTCTGCCTGGCTAGGGGGCGAATCTACTCTACCCATGCTGCAGTGGTATACTAGCTCCACCTAACACCCAGGCGGGAGGCGTCTAGCTCCTAGAGGTGTGACTCCTCTCTATCCTGGTTGAAGGGTGTACCAGCTCTCCCACGCACCCAGGTGGGAGGGGTCTCCTGCTTGGAGGGGCGAGTCCCCTCTATTCTGGCTTCTGTGTTATGTGAACTCCCCCACCCACCCAGATGGGAGGGTTCTCCCGTCTGAAGGGAAAGTCCCCTTGATGCTGGCTGCAGTTATATACTAGCTTTCCCTGACACCCAAGTTGGATGGGTCTCTCACTTGGAGTGGTGAGTCCCTTCTAACCTGGCTACAGTGGTATAGGAGCTCCCTCCTACACCCAGGTGGGAGGGATCTCACGCCTGGAGGGGCAAGTCTTCTCTACCCTGGCTAAAGTGCTATACAAGCGCCCCCCTACACACAGGTGGGAGTGGTTTTCCACATGGACAGACGAGTCCCTTCTACCCTGGCTAAGGTGATATACAAGCTCCTCACAAAACCGAAGGGGAGGAGTCTCCTTCCTGGAGGAGCAAGTCCCCAGTAATCTGGCTGTAGTGGTATAAATGCTCCACCTCTGACACCCATATGGGAGGTGTCTTACTGCCTGGAGTTGCTAGTCTCTTCTATCTTGGCTGCAGGTGTATAAGATCCACCTCTGACACCCAGGTGGGTGGGGTCTCTTGGACTCCCCTCTACCCTGGCTGCTGTAGTTTAGGAGTTCCCATGACAACCAGGTTTGAGGAGTCTCCTGCCTGGTGAGTAGAGTCCCCTCTACACTGCCTCTGGTTGTATAGAAGCTCCTTTGGGAACCCAGGTGGAAGGGGTCTCAAGCCTGGAGGGGCGAGTCCCTTCCACCCTGGCTGCAGCAGGCATAAGAGCTCTGCCTGAAACCCAGGTGGGAGGGGTTCTCCCGCCAGAGAGGCGAGTGCCTTCTACTCTTTTTGTGGCGGTTTAGTATCTCCCCCCTCACACCCAGTTGGGAGAGGTCTCCTGCCTGGAGGGGCAAGTTTCCTCTACCCTGTCTGTGGCGGTATAGGAGGTACCCCTGACACACAGGTGGGAAGGGTCTCCCAACTGGAGCAGCGAGTCCCTTCTACCCTGGCTGCGGAGGTGTACAAGCTCCCTCAGATACCCAGGTGGGAGGGGGTCTCCCGCATGAAGGGGTGAGTCCTTGCTACCCTGGCTGCAGTGGTATATGAGCTCCCCTTGACACACAGGTGGGAGAAGTCTTCGCCTGGAGAGGCGAGTCCCCTGTAAACTGGCTGTGGTGGTCTATAAGTTCCCCCAGACACCGAGGTGGGAGGGGTCTCCTACCTGGTGAGGCAAATCCCCTCTACCCTGGCTGTGGCAGTATAAGAGCTCCCCCTGACACCCTTGTGGGAGGTTTCTCTTGCCTTATGCAGCAAGTACCCTCTACACTGGCTGCAGTGGTATATGAGTTCCCCCAACACCCAGGTGGAAGGAGTCTCCTGTCTTGAGGGGCAAGTCGCCTCTACCCTGGCTAAAGTGGTATACAAGCTCCATGAGACACCCAGGTAGAAGGGGTCTCCGGCCTGGAGAGGCGAGTCCTTTCTACCCTGGCTGCTGCAGTACAGGAGCTCTCCTGACACCCAGTTGGGAGGAGTCTCCCACCTGGAGGGTAGAGTCCCTTAGACCCTGCCTGTTGTGGTATAGGAGCTCCCACTGACACCCAGATTTTCGGTGTATCACGACTGCAGGGGTGAGTCCCCTCCACCCTGGCTTTGGAGATATAGGAGCTCCCACACACACACAGGAGGGAGGGGGTCTCTTGACTTGAGGGGCAAGTTCTATCTACAATGGTTGTGGCAGGATAAGAGTTCCCCCTGTCAACCAGATAAAAGGGGTCTCCTGCCTGGAGAGGCGAGTCTCTGCTACCCTGGCTGCAGCTGTATACCTGTTCCGCTCTAACACCCAGGTGGGAGGTGTCTCACGCTTGGAGGGTCAAGTCTGCTCTACACTGGCTAAAGCGGAATTCAAGCTTGCCCTGGCATCAAGATGGGAGGGGTCTCTCGCCTGGAGAGGGTATTTGGCTCTCCCCTGTCAGCTGCTATATAGGAGCTCCCCAAGACACCCAGGTTGGAGGGGTCTCTTGCCTAAAGGTGTGAGTCCATTCTACCCTGGCTGCAGTGGTGTAGGAGCTCTCCAGGTGGGAGAGGTTCTGGGCCAAGGAGGAGCGATTTCCCTCTACCCTGGCTATGGCAGTATACATGCTGCCCCCAACCATACCCACATGGGAGGGGTCACCAATATGGAGAGGCAAGTCCCTCTACCCTGGCTGCTAAAGTATATTACCTCCCCCTGACCCCCTGGTGGAAGGGGACTCTGGACTGGAGGGGCAAGAACCCTCTGCCCTTGCTAAGGTGTTATAAAAGCTCCCAGTGACACCCAGTTGAGAGGGGTCTCCTTCCTGGAGGGGCGAGTCCCCACTACCCTGGATACAGTAGTATATGAGCTCCCCCACCCTCACCCAGGTTGTCAGGGTCTCCCGCTTGGAGAGGAGAGTCCCCTCTACCCTGGCTTTGGCAGTATGCTAGCTTCCCCTCACACCAAGTGGGAGGGGTCTCTCGCCTGGAGTGGCGAGTTTCCCATACCCTTGTTGTGGCAGTATAGGAGCTCCCCTGGATAACCAGGTGGAAGGGGTCTCTACCCTGGAGGGGCGCATCCCCTCTACGATCACCCCCTGACACCCAGGTAGGAAGAGTCTCCCGCCTAGAGCAGCAAATCACCTCTACCCTAGTGGTGGAGGATAAAAGCTTCCTCAGACACCCAGGTGGGAGGGGTCTCCCACCTGGTATGGCAAGTCTTCTCTACCCTGGCTTTGGTGGTATATGCGCTCACCCCAGCAGCCAGGTGGGAGGGTTCTCCCAACTGGAGAGGCGAGTCCCCTCTACTTTAGCTGGTGCCATATAAGAGCTCCCAGGACAACCACATGGGAGGCATCTCCCGACTAGAGGGGTGAGTTCCCTCTACCCTGTCTGTGATGGTACTTGAGCTCCCTTCGACACCCATTTGGGAGGGATCTTGGCCTGGAGAAGCGAGTCCCCTGTAACCTGCCTGTGGTGGTATACAAGATCCCCCAGACACCTCAGTGGGAGAGATCTCCTGCCTGGTGGCATGAGTACCCTCTACACTACTTGGAGCGGTGATCTAGCTCCTCTGACACCCAGTTCAGAGGCATCTCCTGCCTGGAGGGGCGAGTCCCGTCTACACAGCCTGCAGAGGTATAGGATTTCCCTCAGACAATAAGGAGGGAGGTGTGTCCCACCTGGAGGGGAGAGTCCCTGTTACCTTGGCTGCAGCTGTATAGGAGCCCCCTCAACAAACCAAGGTGGGAGGGGTCTTTTGCCTGGAAGGGCAAGTCCCCTCTACACAGGCTGAGGCAGAATACAATCTAGCCTGGACACCAAGGTGGGAGGGGTCTCTCGCCTGGAGGAGCCAGTCTGCTCTACCCAGGCTGCAGAGGAATAAGCACTCCCACAAATAAAACATGACACTTTTCATTCATCCAGGTCCAGATGCTAGCACTTGGCTCTCGATTTCTGGTCCCAATCCCTTGCTTGAGCCCCTGGCTGCCCTTCTTGAGGACCTTGTCCATGTCCCTTGGTTCAGGCCCCATTTACCATCCCCCTCCTGTGACTCCCCTCTGTTCTCCTTATGCTGAGGTATCCTGGCACGGTCCAGACCCTCTGCTCCCCCTACTTCTTTCTAGCCTGGGCTTCTCAAATGGGTCCTGGTTGCACACCAACCCCACCCCAAACTCTGTACCATAGGTATCACTTCATGGTGCCCACTTTCACCCCTCCTTTGGTCCAAGTCCCTCTCTGAGGATCTACTCACCTGGGGCAGAGAACAGAATTGTCTGGCCTGTGCACCCTGAATGCTCCCAGTGGGAAACACAGCCCTGCCATTCACCTGTGTCCCCTTCACTCCCTAACCTGGGCTCCTTGTTGGCATCTAGGCCCTACCCTACCAGCACCTGTCCTCTATCCTTTTCCACTGTGCCCTTCTTTGGCCCTCTTTTCACTCCTCTCCCTGCCAAGCCCCCTTTCCTGATACCTATCCCAGAATTCACACCTACACCCGGGGACTGGACCTGGCCTATCGGTCCTCCTGTCTCCCTAAGAAATAAGTAGCTCTGCCCCTTGACTGGGCCCTTTGGCCTCCTTCAGTCCAGGTTCTGCTCCCCAACCCTGACACCTATCCATGGACCTGGGCCTTGAGCCTTCCTCCCTGTGCAGACAGCTCCCCTATCTCCTCTCCCTACCCTCCACAGCCATGCTCTGGTCCAGTTGCCTCACTGAGAATCTACTTACCTGGGGCAGAGGAGTGAAATTGGCCAGCCTCTGTGACCTGAAGTTTCCTCAGGGAAACAGAGCCCAGCCCCTCACCTGGGCCCCTTTGGGTGCCCAAACCTGACACCTGGCAGTGGACGTGGGCCTTGTGCGGAACTTGCTCTGTTCAATCTCCTCCTTTCCCTCCCCTGTCCTCTCCCCTTTCATGCTGCTCCTACCCCAAACCAGCCCTCCAGAACTCTGACCCTTTGCATTCCAGTCTTAGTGCCTGGCTCCTTGCCTGGGACCCTGACTATGTTCATTCTTCATGTGGGGTAGTGTCCTGGAATCTCCTTATGGATACACAGCCCTACCCCTCACCTGTTTTCCTTTGCTGCCAGAAACCAGAAACCTGGCAGGGGAAGTGTGCTTTTTGCCAGACATGCCCTGCACCATTCCCTCCCTTCCCTCACCTGCCCTCTGGCCTTCAATGCTGCTACAAATCCAACCCAACCTCCCTGACCCTGAACCTTCAACTGAGCCCCTGTCTGCCTGCTGGAGTCCCATAGCATCATGTGGCTTTGCCTGATGTCATTCCGTTTTAGGCCCACTAGTGTGCTTCTCTTGGTTTGCCCTGTGCTTCCATCTGACTCCCCCTTCTTGTGTCGCCCCTTTCTTCCAATCCCCTTGTGTTATTACTGGGCACTCCCAGGAGCCTCCTGCTCTTTGGGTCCCTAATTTTTGGTAGGTCAGATGATATCCTTGCCTGGGCTCCTTCTTTGGGTCCTGGCTATGGGCCCTCTCTGCACACACCACGACCCCACGCCGTGCCCTCCTGTTGCCCTCTTCCTGGGCACCATCCCTTGCTAGGCCCTCTTTGCCCGTTCAATGGCCCTAGATTCTCATCTGGGCCAGGGCACCTTATGGGAAGAGCCCTGCCCCTCACCTGGGCCCATTGTTCTCCTTTGGCCATTGGTCCTGGACACAGAACATGGACACCTGGCAGTGGCCCTGGGCCATGAGCCTGCCTGTTACCTCTTGGGTATGCTGCCTTCTCTTCCAGGCCCTGTATACTGTCCTGAGTCCCCTGCCTCAGCATTGGCCCTCTGCTCTGAATTCCCTGGCCTGGATCCTCCCTGGAGCCTCCTGTCCCCCTTCTTGCTCACAGCTTCAGTGGGCTTTGACTTTGTTCCCCTCACTTGGGCCGATTTTCTGCTTCCCTTGGCTTCCCTTCCTTGCAGGGCCCTAGTGCTGCATGCCTGCCTGGTCCTGCCCTTCCCTGATCTGCCTTGGCATGAGATCACATCTAGGTCCCTATTCTGGTCTCCTTGCTGGGTCCTATCCCCCAACCCAACAACACACATCCTCTGGCCTATTCTGCTGTGCCCTTCTTTGGACCTCCTGTTGTCCCTGTCCCTGCTGCCGCCCTTTTCCTGATCCCTTTACTAGGATGCATACCAGGGATGGGGACTTGACTGGCCTTTTGGCCCTTTGAGCTCCCTCTGGGTAAATTTAGCCCAACCCCTTGCCTGGGCCCTTTGGCCTCCATCATCCCAGGCCCTGCTCCCCAAACCTAAAACCCAGCAGTGGACCTGGTCTTTGAGCCCTCTTCTCCCTGTGCCACCGAATTAGATTTCTAGTCTCCCTCCCCTCCCCAGCCCTCTCTGTTTTCATGAGATACCTGCCTATGTGCTGTCACTTGGCTCTCCATTTCTTGGCCTCATCTCTTGCTTGAATCCCTGGCTGCCCTTTTCAAGGATACTGTCCCTGTCCCGTGATTTCAGGCCCATTTTTCCTCCCCACCCCCCAGCTTTCCCTCTATTCCTCTTGTACTGTGATATCCTGGCACTGCCCGGAACCTCCCCTCCCACAGATTCTCCCTAGCCTGGGATGCTGGAAGGGATCTTGGCTCCCCACCCACCCTGCCCCCAATTCCCTACAAAATGTATCCCCTCTCAGTGCCCTCTCTTGGCCCTCCTTGAGTCCTGGTCTCTCTGTGAGGTTCTACTCACCTAGGGCAGAGGAGTGGAATTGGCTGGCCTCTGGGCCCTAAAGGCTCTCTATGAGAAATGCAGCCCTGCCCCTTGCCTGGCCCCCCTTTGCCTTCCAAGCCTTGACACCTGGCAGTGGACTTGGGCCATCTGCTGATCTTTCCCTGCTCAAACATCTCCCTTTCCTGCCCTACCATTAGCCTCGCATGAGGCCCCTACACCAACCCAGTCCCCCTAACCCTGACGTTTCACACTCCAGTTTCTGGAACTCACTACTTTCCTGAGACCTGGACTGCAGTCCTCGTGTCTTGTGGTATCACAAGGTGTTAATTTGCATTGGGGATTACCTGTGGTCCCTTGTCTTTGCCCTTTAGTGCACTGCACTGGGTGCCCTTTGCTTTGCCCTCTGTTTCCACATCCTAGCGCCAAACCTTCCTCTCCTTCCACTTGTGATTTCCCCTGGAGTGCTGGCCTCCTGCTTCTTGGATTTCTAATTCTCTGTTGGTGGGATCGGTCCATTGTCTGGGATCCTGGCTTTGGTCTTGGCTCTTGCTAGCTTCTGTACCCATTGTGACCTCCACCCTGTCCTCCCATCATCCTCCTCATGGCCCCCATCCCTTGCCAGGTCCCCTCTGGGCAAGGCACCTCATGGAAAGATAGCCCTGTCCCTAGCTGGGGCATCTTGCTCTCCCTGGTCCCTTGGTCCTACTTTTGGAAAACTGAGTCCTGGCAATGGCCCTGGGCCTGGTGCCTGCTACCTCACTGCCATATCCCCTGCCTTCCCTCCTCTGCCATGTCCACAGTCCTGATCCCCCGGCCCCAGCCCTGGCCCTTTTCTGTCGATTCCCTGGCCTGTCTCCTCATTTGAGCCTCTTGTGGCTTTTCTTGCTCTGTGCCCCTCGTTTGGGCTGCTTACCAGCTCTACTTGGCTTCCTTGCATGGCAGAACCCTAGTCTGCCTTCCTGTTCAGGCCTCACCCATCCCTGATCTTTCAAGGTGTGGCCCTCCTCTAGGTTTCTAGCCTGGGATCCCTGATGGGGTCCTGCCCCCGACATCAACAGGCTTCCTCCAGCACATCTTGTTATGCTCTCCTTGAGACCTCCTGTTGTCACTGACCCTGTGGTGCCCCTTTTCCTGATCCCTTTACCAGAATGCTCACCAGGGCCAAGGGACTGGACCTGGACTTTGGCCCTGCAGGATCTCTTTGGGAAAATGTAGCCCTTCTCCTTTTTCTGGACCCTTTAGCCTCCCTCAGCCTGGGTCCTGCTTCCCAACCCTCACACCCGTCAGTGGACCTGGGCCTTGAACCCTAGTCTCCCTCACCACCTGTGCCCCTTTCTGCCCTCCCTCCCCCTCCTAGCCCTGTCTATTTTCATGGTACCCCTTCCTGGGCCAATGTACTTTGATCTCCATTCCTGGGCCTGGCTTCTTTCTTGAGACCAACCTACTCCAGGACCCTGACTTTTCCCTTGATTTCAAGCCCCTTTATGGAGCTCCCTCCTGTGCCTCGCCTCTGTTCTCCTTGTATTGAAGTATCACCTCCTTCCTCCACAGAAAAGTCTTAACTGGGATTCTCCAGAATTCTTCACCATGGCTGTTTTTAGGACTGTCAGCAAAAGAATCTCTGCAAGAGAGTTCAATGTTGATTAACTTTCTATTTTCCTATTGCCCTGTTTTACTTGACCACTGGCTGAAAAGATACCAGAACTCCAGGTGTTGGGCACCCCTTACTAGTTTTTCACAAACATATCCAATATAGTAGTTCGTAGAAATGTGCATACAAGGCCAGTGGCCTTGAGCTGGGCTTCATAGAGATGTCTGCATTTTTAAGATATGTTACCAACTGGGTACCATGGTAACAACTGGTAGGGAGAGGAAAAATAGGGAAAAGAAGTTCTCCCCATCTCAGCAGCTGTCCTTGAAGAGTTAACTTGCTTAAAATAGTGAAATAAATAGCTGATTTTATGTGATGTTTTTCAGACTGTGAACTTCTGAACCCCTCCCCTTAATGCTGGGTGTAAAATTCTGAAACTACCTGAACTCGGGTTTCATGGGATTGATTGATTACAGCAAAAGTTGTGCCCTCTGAGCCTGGCCTGACTGCAGACAAATACAAATGGTTCCTGCTATGTTCGGTGCCTTGCTTAATTTGTCCCTACAACATTTGTGGGGACTCATACAGGACAGAGGAAGTAGGGAATGGTATTGTGCCTCTCTTGTATCTGGGGCCCACTTACCTGGGGTGGTGGGGGACAGTGTTCCCCTTGGCACATCCAGGCCACTCTTGGCATGAAGGAGGATTGCCTCACCCAGCACGCTGGGGCTGCCACCCCAGAGCACAAAGGGACCCACAGTCTGCAGGAAACAGAATTAGGATTTTTGGAGCACTTCCCAACTGAACAGTTAGGACCTGGTTCCATTTGTTTTTGAAGCCCACCATACTTCCCTTTTGAGGCCTAAGAGGGTGGAAGAGAGTCTTGATCTACCTCTTTTGGGTCCCAAGTATTCTCCAAAATGATTGGAGCTGAAGCAGACCCAGGGAGTCCCCCAAGTAGACTGAGTTCAGGTTCAGCGAGCAGAGGGGAAACTGTGATGCCCTTTTTGGTTTGGAAATGTTGGAATTTGGGCAGTATAGAAATTTTTTTCTGACCATGTCTGTGAGGAAAGTATGTGAATGAGATAGACAAATGGAAGGTTTCTTACCCAACCCCCATGCCGAAGCGAGTGTGGAGTCCTGATCTGAGGTTCCATGGCACCTCATACAGTCTGTGGTGGAATTTCACCAACCAACATCTAGGTGAAAGCTCCAGGTTGGGGTTTGATGCCAATCCACAATTCAAAGAGGGCCCTAAGTCCCCGCAAGGGAAACAGCCTGAGATGGACAAAGCGAGTCTTGTCCTAAATGTGCAATGGCAATGCAGGCTAGAATAGGAGGTGCATAAGGAAAATTGAGCCTTCTGAAATGTTTGTTAGAAACCTTTAGGAAGATTTTCCTCATAACTTTGGGGTGAAACTCAGTCCACAAAGGTGGCATACTCTCTGAATTAGAATGGCCCACCCAAGATGTGGGTTGTAAACCAGAAGGCTCTTCAGGGGAGAGAGTCATTGCTGAGGTCCTTTTGATTATTGTTTGAGTCTCTGAACCATTTCTCTTACATTGATTGCTGTCAAAAGGTAGTACAGAAACAGCAACCTTGTTTGAGAGCCTGTCTAGATGGACAGTGCAAGCTGATGTTAGCCAGGAGCTTAGTGGTCTCTAAGACCCATTGAAGATCAGCTAACCAGAATACCTGATGGAGGAAAAACAGGAAGGGAAACAGCTTTCCCCATGAGCCAGAAGAGGACCCACCATGGTCTGTGCCACTCTACCCAAATTTGCCAAGACCACTGGGACAGCAAACTGTCTCTTCAGCCTTGGCATCCTCAGAAGCAATAAATGATGGCCCCCAATACTGGCTATTACTTCCTCTTTTGTGTCCTCAGAGCCAAAGGTTCCCTAGAACCAAAGACCCTTTCACTTTCCAAGATTAAGGTGGTAGATTTGTCCCAAGACCAGAGCCACAACCCAGATGAGAGCACTCCAGATTCCCCTGCAAGGGACTAAAGGACCGGCCCATATTGACCAGAGAAACACCTGAGGGAGACAAGGCAGTTTTGTGTGCCAACCTTTCACCACCATTGTGCTCATAATCTGGAAAATGATAATTCCTGCTACAAGGAGAAAACCTGGACCATGACTGACTTGATGCAGCCCATTATCAAGACCTAGGATGAGGCCCAAACAAGGAAGAAGGGCTAAAAATAAAGAGATATCAAGAACCTCTCATAGGAAGTCTAAGAGAAAAATAATTAAGAAAGAATCTATGCCCAAGAGTTAGAAGAAATCGAAGCCAGCCCTAAGCCCTAGTTTAAATCAGAGCACATCTGCAGACAAAGAGCAGAGCAAATCCTCCCACTGCTCCAGAATCCCCCTTCTTGCACCTTTGATAGCCCTGAACATTTCTCTGGATCCTACATCTGCCTAAGGCCCCTCTGCCTTATGAAACTGACAGTAATGATCAAAAGGGTTTTGCCCACCTGACTCAGAGCTGAGTGTCTGGGCCACTGCCACTGCTGCCCTTCTCCCTGCCCAGAAGTGCCTTGGAGAGGAGCAGGACCATACAAGCATAGCTGCCACAATGCAAGTTTCTCAGGGAAGAGATGCAGAGGCTCAAGCAACAGGAGACCAATGCAGCCATTGTGGAACAGGATCAGAGTGACATTTGCCAAAAATTACAAACTGGCTTTACTGAGAAGTGTGCCAGAGAGCTGATGAAAATGGCCACCAGAGTTTTCCTCAATGGAGACACAGAGGCTCAAACATAAGCAGACCAAAAGATGAAGAGGAGGATGGATCTCCTTATACCTTCCCTCACCACAAACCCAGAGTTCACTCAAAGGGGTGGCCTCACCAGAACAAAGCCAATGGTCCAAGTGTTTATAAGGGGAAAAAAAAGCATGGTCAGACAAAAGGGGAAGGCTGCAGTGACCCTGGTGGGCAAGCACCTACTGCCATGATCAAATGCTAAGCCATGAACAGATAAGAAATGAATGTTTTCCCCAGCCTTTGGCCCCAACCCCTCCTATTATTTTCTTCCCACTTTCTTGGAAATTGATGATTGACAAATATGGAAGGTGTACGATAGACACACTCAAGTGTATATGATGCTCGCGACACAGCGCCTCAGGAGGACTCAGCTGCTACACACCCAAAAATGAACTAGAAATATATTCATGTTAATACCCGATAGTGGGCCATAGAGTGCACACTTCAAAAGGACATTCCACCCTGGCTTCAAGCCACATGCTGTGAGCCACCAACAGGAATGGACACAGAGCCCCATGCACCAAGGCATAGTGAACAAAAACACAAGTGGGGCAGTTAATATACACAATTAGGTCAGACTCCCACTTGTCAAAAGGAGAAAGCCATGCAGACAAAGAGCAACAAATAAGTGAGCACAATATGGCTGCCACACCAGGACTGGCAGGGAACCTGCCCTCCAAACATGGCAGACGGCACATGACGAGATTGACATAGGTGCCTTGTATATAAATGATGTCCCAGGTCATTAATCTCTGCTAAGTTTTTCATTAGATTTGAGAGTTGTAGAATCCTAGCAGCCAAGATGCTATACCGGGAGAAACAAAAAAATTCCTGCATCTTAAAGTGCCAGAGAATTTATGTATGTTCCCCTTCCCTAAATAAAAGTTTTTCCCAGGGATTTGAGGACACCATCCTTGGGACAGTACTGGACTTTGACTTTAAAGCCCATATATATCAAGAAAAAGGTCAAAAAAATTAGTTACCATCTGACTCATCATCAAAACAGACAATAGCCACTGGATCTCAAAATAAATAGGAAATATGCTCAATTCCAATCCCTCCAACCTGCCATCAGACTAGAGAATACTTGGGGGCTACCATATTTAGCCTTATATGGATCCCCAACTTTCAGTTATAGGAAACCCCTCTGTGAATCTAAAAAGGGGGGAGAATGGGATTCTTTAATGAGGCCACCTAAGCAAAAGACCTTTGAGGACATTAAACAAGCACTCTCAGTGCATCTGGACTAGGGGTCCCTGACCTCACAAAACTTTACTTTCTGTACATCCAGGAACAGTATGGAATGGCTGTAGGAATCTTGACATGGACATCTGTCCAAAGAGCTGGGCTCTGTAGCCCAAGAGTGGCCACTTTGTTTACAGGTCCTTGCAGCCACAGATCTTCTGGTGTTGGAAGCTGATATATTGGTATAGGACAATTATTGGTTTTCAGGGTTCCTCAATCAGTGTTGACACTGGTAGAGTACAAAGAACAACATTGGTTGACTAATGGTCAATACCAGGGCATGTTATGTGAAAACCCATGTAGCCATGTGGAAGTCATTCAAACTCTGAACTCAGCAATCTTGTTGCCCATTGGAACTGGACAACCTGATCACAACTTTATTGAAGGCATGGATGAAATGTTCTCCAGCAGACCACACCTGGCAGACCAATCCTCAGGGATCCTGATGTGGAGTACTTCACAGATGGAAGCAGTTTTATAAAAGATGGGGTATGTTTTGCTGGATATGCAGTGGTCACTCTGG
Source organism: Marmota marmota marmota (assembly GCF_001458135.2). Classification (NCBI taxonomy): domain Eukaryota; kingdom Metazoa; phylum Chordata; class Mammalia; order Rodentia; family Sciuridae; genus Marmota; species Marmota marmota. The sequence goes on along the minus strand of NW_026005567.1, from coordinate 687,205 downwards.
ACTCCACTGTTGAGGCAGAACGACTGCCTTCTGGGAACCTCAACACAAAAAAGCAAAACTTATTGCTTTGACTCAAGCCCCTCAGTTGAAAGCAGGAGTCTGTGTGGATATTTACATAGACTCAAAATATTCATTTGCTACCCTTCAGGTTCATAGGTCCTTATTTAAGGAAAGGGTGCTCATTAACTCAGGAGAAAAAAAGGCATGATGTAAGGGAAAGAAATTCATAAACTTTTGGATGCACTGTGAACTCCCAGGAAAGTTGTGATTATATATTTCCAAGGCCATCAAAAGGGAAACACTGCGGATTCTCAGGGCAACTTGACAGTGACAGAGAGGCCAGGGAACTGTTTGCAAGAAATGAGAAGAAAATCCAGTCCCAGGTTTAAAGGCTGCCCTTCTGCATGTCCTACTATTTAACAAAATGAGAGTCAACATGTTCCAAACAAGAATGTAAATGGTTTAAGACTGAAGAAGAAAATTTTCTCCCAGGAGGATGATGGAGATATTGCGACAGCCATCTCAGAGATTCTAGCCCCAGCCTTTATCAAACAGTTCCACAGGATAAAACATTGGACATACATCACTTGAGACAGTTCTGAGTCAATATTTCTATGTCCCCTGTCTCACAAAATTCACGTGGATATTCTGAAAATAATGTGATGCTTTTGCTCACAACAATCCTTGTCATAGGCCAGAGCTCCCACTAGGAATCCAAACTATAGGAGAAGCACCTTTTAAAGAATTGGAATTAGACTTCACTGAACTACCAAGCTCACGGGCCTGTAAGTAAATTTGTGTGTGTGTGTGTGTGTGTTTTCCTGCTCTAACTGGGTGGAAGCCTTTCCAACCCACCCTGAAAAGGCTAGGGAGATAAACAGGATGCTTCTCTGGGAAATGATTCAAGATTTTTTATCCCAATCACTATTGGCTGAGACAATGAGCCAGCTTTTGGGCAGAGGTGATATGATTACTGGCCAAGAATTTAAACATCAGGGGGAAGTTACATGCTGCCTATAGGCTGCGGAGTTCTGGTAACGTTCAAAGATAAACAGCACTTTAAGTCTCAATTGGGTAAGCTGTGTCAGGAGACTCAAATTGTGATTAACTTCTCTCTACTACACTGTTGAGGATTATATCCATTCCCACTAGAAGGACTGGATTCTCTTCTTATAAGATAATGTACATGAGGCCCCACTCTTATTAGGGGACCATGGGGAGACTTAAGAAAGATAGGAGAATTCACCCTGAGCTGACAGCTTCAGGCCTTAGGGAAAACTTTTCAGGTTCTCAACCAATGGGTTAGAGAAAGATTGTCACTAAGTTTGACCACAGGGGCACACTCCTTCAAGCCTGGAGATTGATTCTGGGTCAAATAATGGAATATTCAAATACCTAAACTTCTTTGGAAGGGCACATTCCCTGTTATTTTTCTGCCCCAACTGCAGTCAAGTTTGCAGAAATAGGTCCCTTGATTGACTACACCAGACTCAAGCCTGTAGTTGTGGACTGGGCATGCACTCCAGATGCTGCTACAACCTTGAAACTGACTGTCTAGAAAAAAAAGGAGCACCATAGAAGCTTGAGGGTCAGAAGGAAAGCAGCCCTGCTCCAGTCACTCTGCAAATTGACTGGTGTATGCACAGCTGAAGCTTGTGGAGACTATGGTCCTGCTTCAGCCACACAGGAGGGACTTGCTGATCCATGCACCATGAAATATAAACTTCCCACCAGGACAAATGAATGCTTTCAACCCCTAAGATAATTCTTATACTATAATGCATTGGCACCCCTTGCTTCTAGATATATACATAATTCTCTGGTTTTTGCTAATGGTTTGGTACCAGTAACTCCTACTGACTGGACACTGGGTAAAATAAATAAATAAATAAATAAATAAATAAATAAATAAATAAATATTTATACTTTTTTAACTTGCTTATATAAATTTTCTAGGATTTGTTTGGTGTTATTAGTTTTGCTTTGTTAATTTATTCTGTTTAACTTATACTAACCAAAACATTTGTCTATTATTTAGCTTGGTTTCCTTTGATAACCTGAAGAGGTTGTGTTCTACTCCTATTCCAACCATGGATATTAGATCATGTGATCTATATGTCAAGACAATCCATTATAACCAATAGGTGGCGAAACATATATTTAGGAGTCCTGCCAGAGGAATGCAATGGAAGGATGGCTGTTTGGAAAGACAGAAGAGGTCCATTGGGAGGTAACTTGATTTAGGAGGTCACCAATCTTGCCGTGAAGATAACTGGCCAGCCCAAAGCATCATTGCTACTTATGGTCCCGCTACCTGGGCACAAAATGGCAGTTGGGATCCTCTAGGTGCCCCTTAGTTTCTCCTGGTCCTCCTAGAAGCCCTTTATTTCCTTCCCCTTGTGCTATTTTCTGGCACTTGTAGGTCTCCTGTCCTTGGGTCCTTCATCAACATTGATGGGGTGGGTCCTTTCCCTGCATGCCTGGCTTGGGTCCTGGTTCTCGCCCCTTCCACACACCCACCCTGAGCCCCAGATAGGCCTTCTCATCACCCTTGTTCTGGCCCCCTTCTTTTTCCGGGCCTCTGTGCCAGAATCCTGGTCCTGGATTTTCATCTGAGTCTGGGTGCCTTATGGGAAACAATGCCCTGCCTCTCACCTGGGAACCTTCCTCTACCTGGGTGCTTGGTACTGGACCAAAACCCTTAAATCTGGAGGTGGCCCTGGGTCTGGAGCCTGACTGCCCCCTGCTGGATCCCCTGCCTTCCCTCCAAAATCTTGTCCACTGTGCTGAGACCCCTGCCCAAGCCCTGAACCTTGGCTCTCATTTCCCTGACCTGGCTCCTAACTTGAGCCTATGGTGGCCTTTCTTGCTCACTGCTTTTCTGGGATTGTCTGAAGGCCCGTCTCTGGGGCTGCTTTCCTGCTCCCCTTGGCTTTCCTGTACTGCAGGAAAAATGTAGTGCAGACCCCCTTCCTGTGCCAGCGTTCTCTGCTCTCCCCTGCCCTGGGTCCTCCTATAGGTCCTTTGGCTGGGCTCCTTGCTGGGACCCTGGCCCCCACCTCACTCACACCTGACGTGCAGCCCTCCAGGTTAAGCCCTCCTTTAGCCCTCTGGTGGTTACTGTCTCTGCCAGGCCCGCTTTCCTGATCCCCTTCCCAGGATGCTCACCTGGGCCAGGCAACTTGACCTGTCCTCTTGGCCCTACACGCTCCATTTGAAAAAATGTAGTCCTGCTGCTTCCTGTGCCTATTGGCCTCCCTCAGCCCTGGGCCTGCTTCCAAACCCTGACACCCTGCAGTAAACCTGGGCCTTGAGCCCTCCTCCTCCTGTGCCACCTGCTCCTCTTTCTCCCCTCTCTCACCTCTCTATCCATGTCCCTTTTCATTCATCCAATCCCAGGTGCAAACACTTGGCTATCCCAGTTCCTTGCTTGAGGCCCCTGGCTGCCCTTTTCAAGACCATTTCCCTTTCATTGTTTTCAGGCCTCTTTTAACAGGCCCTATCCTGTGCCTGCCCTCTGTTCCACTGGTGCTATGTTATCCTGGAACCCTCACCCTTCACTTTCACTTCTTCTCCCTAGCCTGGGCTCCTGGAATGGGTCCTAGCTGCCAACTGACAATATCCACAACCTCCGTATGCCAGGTATCCCCTAACAGTGCCATTTTTGACCCTCGTTTGGTCCAGGTCCCTCTCTGAGGATCTACTCACCTGGGCAGAGGAGCCAAATTGGCTGGCCTCTGTGCCCTTAAGGTTCCCTATGGGAAACAAGCCTTGCCTCTTACCTGAGTCCCCTATTCTTCCTGAACCTTGAAGCCTGGCAATTAAAATGTGACTTGCTCAAACCCAGTCCTGAGAGATCCACTCTCTTCCCTCCCCTGCCTTCTCACCTTGCATGCTGCCCCTACCCCAACCCAGCCCTCGCTAACCCTGACACTTTGTGCTTCAGTCCCCAGGCGGAGGTGCTCACATGAGCCCCTGACAGTGTTCCTCATGTCACTTGGCATACCATGGAGTCTCTTTCTGTTGGGTCTAACCTGGGGGCCCCTTGTTTGGGAGTGCCATCTTGCTCACCTATGTGCCCATTTCACCTTTCTCTGTCTCCTGGTCCTTGCGAAGCCTATGCACCCCTTCCCCTCATGCTTTCCCCAGGCCTTGCAGGTCTCCTGCTCCTTGGGTTCTTCATCCATGGTAGACTATGTGGGTCCTTTTCCTGGGCACCTGGCTTGGGTCCTGGATCTTGCCCCCCACGCATCCACCAAGACCCCCCGCCATGCTCTCTCCTCAACCTGTTCCTGGCCCCCTTCATTTGCCAGGCCTTTTTTGCCAGGTCACTGTCCCTGTATTCTCATCTGGGCCAGGGTGCCTTTTGGAAAACTGAGTATTGTTCCCTTGCTCTCTCTGGGCCTTTGGTCCTGCACCCAGAACTCTGACACTTGGAAGTCACCCTGGACCAGGTGCCTGCCTGCCCCCTTCCGGAAAACCTGCAATCCCTCCAAAGTCTTGTCCACTGTCCTGAGCCCCCTGCCCTGAGCCCCCTGCCCAATCCTTGGCCCTTGGCCCTCCATTCGCTGGCCTGCTTCCTCGCTTGAGCTTCTGAGGGCCCTTCTTCATCCATGCTTCCCTGGACTTGGACTGTGGGCTTTGCTGGGGCCAGTACCATGCTCCCCTTGTCTTCCATGAACCACAGAGCCGTAATTTTGCCCATCTTCCCGGCCCTGCCCTTCACTGCTCTTTCCTGGCCTGGACCCTCCTGTTGGTCCCTAGTGTGAACTCCTTTCAGGAGTCTTGGCCCACACACAATCAACACCCTTCCTCTGGCCTTTCACTCTGTTCCCCCCATAATCCCTCCTGTTCTCCTTGTCCCTGCTGGGCCCCTTTTCAAGATCCCTTTCCCATGATGCTCACCACATCCAGGGGACTGGAACTAGATGTTTGGCCCTGTGGGCTCCCTTTGGGAAAATATAGCTGTGCCCATTGCCTGGGCACTTTGTACTCTCTCACCCCTAGCCCTGCTCCTTCATCCTGACACCCAACAGTGAACCTGAGCTTTTAGCCCTCCTCTCCCTGCTCCACCCACTACCCTTGCTCCCCTTTCTCCCCCTTCTCAGCCCTGGCTGTTTTGATGGGATTCAGGACCAGTTCCTTGTATTTGACTCCCCATTCTTGGGCCTGGCTCCTTGTTGGAGACCACGGTCATCCTTCTCCTGTAACCTGTCCCTGTCCCTTGATTTCAGGCCCCTTGCTGGGCCCCCCTCCTGTGCCTCCCCTCTGTTCCTCATGTACTATGCAATTTTGCCATTGTCAGGACCCTCCCCTTCTCCTGCTTCTCTCTCCCTGTTCTCCTCCAATGGTTGCTGGCTACCCACTGACACCCTCCCCCTCAATCCATGGACCAAATATATCCCTCACATTGCCCTCCTTTGGCCCTGGTCTCTCTCTGAGGATCTACTCACCTGGGGCAGAGGTATTGAATTGGCTGGCCTCTGGGCCATGAATGATCCCTATGGGCAACACAGCCTTGCCTATAATCTGGGCGCCCATTGCCACCCAAACTTGACAAACGGTAGTAGACGCGGGCCTAGTGATGACATTGTCCAGGGCGATACCCTGCCTTCCATCTCCTGCCCTCTAGCCTTGCAAGCTGCCCCTAAGCTAACCCAGCCATTCTTCACCCTCACCCTTCACCCTACAGTCCCCTGGCCTGGAAGCCAGCCTGAGCTCCTTATCTGTAACTCAGGTTGTGCTCCTTTCTCTGGTGTCTCTTCCTGTTATGACTGACCTGGGCATCCTTTGATTTGGCCCACTAGCTCACTCCCCTCTGTGCCCTTTGTGCAGCCCTCTGTCTCATAATCCTAGCACCAATCCTTACCTCTACTTCCCCTAGCACTTTTTCCTGGAGCAGGGGCCTCCTGATCATTGGGTCCCTAATACCTTTTGGTGGGGTCAGTCCCTTACCTAGGCTTTTTGATTGGGTCCTGACTCTTGGCCCTCTCTGCAGCCACCGTGACCCCCCACTGTGCCCTCACATCACACTCCACCTGGGCCCTGTCCCTTGCCAGGCCCTTGGTCCTGGTTCCTGGCCCTTGATCCTCATCTGGGCCAGGGCACCTTATGGGAAACAGAACCCTGACCCTTGGCTGGGCTACTTGCTCTCCCAGGCCCTTGGGACGGCATCAGGAAATCTGACACGTGGCAGTGGTACCAGGCCTCGAGCCTCCATCCCCCTTGCTGGATCCCCTGCCTTTCCTCACCAGAACTGTCCACTGTACTGAGCCGCCTGCCCCAATGCTAGCCCCTGGCTCTCCATTCCCTGTACTGGTTCCTCTCTTGAGCTTCTGGGAGTCCTTCTTGCTCCATGATTCCCTGGGCTTGCACTGCACGCCTTGCTGGGGCCACTTCCCCACTCCCCTTGGCTTCCCTGCATCTCACAACTCTAGTGCAGCCACTGCCTATTTGGCCACACCCTTCCCTAGCCTAGGCCCTCCTCTAGGTCCCTAGTCTGAGCTGTTTTCTTCAGTCCTGTCCCACTCCACACAAACACTCTTCATCCAGCACTTCACACTGTACCCTCCTTTGGCCCTTCTGTTGTCCTTGTCCCTTCTGGGCTCCTTTTCCAGATCCCTTTCCCAGGATACTCACCAGAGCCATGGGCTGAAACTGGGATGTTTGGCCCTGTGGTCTTCTTTTGGAAAAATGTATCAGTGCCCCTTTCCTGTGGGCTTTGGCCTCTTTCAGCCTGGGGCCTGCTCCTCAATCCTGACACCCCAGTAAATCTAGGCCTTGAGAAGTCCTCTCCCTGTGCCACCCATTCCCCTTACTCCTTTTTCTCACCATATACCCTGACAGCCAGGAGAGAGGGGACTTGCCTTTCCAGATGGGAGACCACTCCCTTCTGGGTGTTGGGTAGTTCCTAAATACCAGAAGCCAGGATAAAGGGAACTCACTTTTCCACTCAGGAGATCCCTCCATCCTGGGTGTCATCGGAAGCTCCTATACCACTGCAGCCAGGGTACAGGGCACTCATTACTATAGGAAGGAGACCCCTCAGACCTGGGTGTTGAGAGGAGCTCCAAACATCCACAGCCAGGGTAGAGGTGACTCACACCTCCAGTCCTTTCTACCCGGGCTAAATTGGTATACAAGCTCCCTGCAACACCCAGGTGAGAGGGGTGGCCCACCTGCTGGGGCGAGTCCCCTCTAACCTTGCTGAAACACTATAGGAACTCCCTCAAAACCCAGGAGGGAGGGCTCTTCTGACTAGAGGGGCGAGTCCCCTCTAACCTGGCTAGGGCAGTATACGAGCCCCCCTACTGGACACCTAGGTGGGAAAGGTCTTCTGCCTTGAGCGGCAATTCCCCTCTAACCTGGCTGCTGTAGTGTAAGAGCTCCCCCTGACACCCTGGTGAGAGTGGTCTCCTGCCTTGAGGGGCGAGTCTTCTCTACACTGGTTAAGGTGGTATACAAGCTCCCTGTGACACCCAGGTGGGAGGGGTTTCCTGTCTGGAGGGGCGAGTCCCCCCTATCCTAGCTGCAGTGGCATAAGAGTACCCCCAAGCTGACCCCAATTGGGAAGGGTCTCCAGCCCCGAGGGGCAAGTTTCCTCTACGCTGGCTGTGGAGGTATACCAGATCCCTCCAAGACCCAGGTAGGAGGCATCTCCAGCCTGGAGGGGCGAGTCCCTTGTACCCTGTCTGCAGCTGTAAAAGAGCTCCCTTTAACAGCCAAGTGGGATGGATCTCCCAACTGGAGTGGCATATACCCTATACCCTGGCTTCAATGGTATAGGAGCTACCCCCAGACACAGAGGTGTGAGGGGTCTCTCACCTGGAGTGGTGAGTACTCTCTACCATGGCTAAGGTTGTATACAAGCTCCAGCACAACACCTAGGTGAGAGTGGTTTCCTATCTTGAGGGGCGAGTCCCCAATACCTTGGCTATAGTGGTATAAGAGCACCCCCCACACACACACAGGTGGGTGGGGTTTCTCGCCTGGAATGTCGAGTCCCCTGGTCCCTGCCTTTTCCGATATATAAGATCCCCTGACAACCAGTGTTTAGGGATCTCCAGCCTAGTGGGGTGAGTCCCCTCTCCCTTGGCTGCAGCAGCATATAAGTCCCCCATAGCAAGATGGGAGGGGTCCCCTGCCTGGAGGAAAGAGTATCCTCGACCCTGGCTAATTCAGTATAGAAGCTCTCAGACACCCAGGAGGGAGTGGACTCCTGCCTGTAGGCTTGAGTTTCCTCTACAATGGCTGTGATAGTAAAGGAGTTCCCCTGACACCCAGGTGGGTGGTTCTTTGGCCTGGAGGGGTGAGTCCCCTCTACCCTAGCTGTAGCAGTATAGTAGTTCCCTCATTCACCCAAGTGGGATGGTCTCTGGCCTAGTAGTGTGAGTTCCCTCTACCTTGACTGTGAAATTATATGAACTCCCCCTGACCATCAGGTGGGAGAGGACTCTTGCCTGGATGGGCGAGTCCCCTCTACCATGGCTGCTTCAATTGAGGCTCTCCCCTGGACACCCAGGTGAAAATGGTGTTCCACCTGGGGTTTTGAGTCCCTGTTACCTTGCCTGCAGCTGTATAGAGTGCCCCCCCCAGTACACCCAGGTGAGAGTGGTCTCCCAACTTTAGGGATGAGTCACCTCTATCCTGTCTGGGACAGTATGTAAGTTCTCCCTGACAGCCAGGTGAGAGGGGTCTCCTGCCTGAAGGGGCGAGTCCCCTCTACCCTGACTATAGTGGTATAGGAGCTCCCCCTACACCCAGGTGGGAGGAGTCTTCTGCCTGGAGGGGCGAATCCACTTTATTTGGTTTGCTGTGTTATATGAGCTCCACCACCATACCCAGATGAGAGGGGTCTCCTGCCTGGAGGGAGGAGTCCACATTACACTGGCTGCAGAGGTATATGACCTTCCTCCCCACCACACCCAGGTGGGTGGGTCTCAAAACTGAAGGGGCGTGTCCCCTCTACCCTGGATACACTGGTTTACTACCTTTGCTTGACACCCAGGTTTGATGGGTCTCTCACCTAATGGGGCGAGTCCCTCAACCCTGGCTGCATTGGTAAAAGATCTTCCCCTGACACCCAAATGAGAGGGTCTATGGCCTGGAGAGGCAAATCCCCTTGACCCTGGCTGTTGTGGTATAGGGACTCGCCCCTACACCCAAGTGGGTTGGGTCTCCCACCTCTAGTGTTGAGTCCCCTCTACCCTGCCTGTGGCAGTATATGAACCCCCCTTACAACAAGATGGAAGGGATCTTCCACCTGAAGGGTCAAGTCACCTTTCCCCTGGCTCTGACAGTATAGGAGCTCCCACCAACACCCAAGTTATGGCGTCTCTGACTGGAGGGGTGAGTCCCCTCTACACTAGCTACAGAAGTATATGAGGTCCCCTGGACACCCAAGTGGCAGTGATCTCCTGACTGGAACAATGAGTCCCCTCTACCCTGGCTGTGGCTGTATACAAGCTCTCCCAGTCACCAAGGTGGGAAGGTTATCACACCTGGAGGGGATAGTCTACTTTATCCTGGATGAAGCAATATACAAGCACCCCCCCTACCCACAGGTGGGAGTGGTCTTCTGCATGGACAGGTGAGTCCCATATACCCTGGCTTTGGCAGTATACAAGCTCCCCCAACACCAGGTGGGAGGGGTATCACACCTGGAAGGGTGAGTCCCCTCTATTTTAGCTATTGACATATAAGAGTTCCCAGTACACCAGGATGGAAGTGGTCTTCCACCTGAAGGGGCATTTTCCCTCTACCCTAGCTGTAGCAATATAGTAGCTCCCCGACCACACACCCAGGTGGGAGGGGTTTCACTCCTGTAGGGGCATTCCCTCCCTAGCCTAGCTGCTGCAGTAACCAAGCTGCCTAGGTCACCCATGAGGGAGGGGTCTCACACATGGAGGGGTGAGTCCCCTCTATCCTGTCTGTGGCAGTATATGTGCTCCCCATTGTTAGGTGCAGGATAGGCTGAATTAATTTGTCTGCAGGACATCTGAACAAAGATTAGCTGCAGGATAACCCACACAATCAAACTCCCCTCTGTCTGGTCCTTTATCACCTGTTTGCATAAAGTCTGAACACTCAACCCCACTCAAGGCTGATCTCTTGACCCCCACATGTCTGGTGCAACAGAAACCCACATTTGACCCCTACCCCATCTGCCTGAAGGCATAAGATGACACCCTTAGCAACTACTATGTGATCCAATCATTGTCCACCAACAAGGCAGCTTGCAGACCAAGGGACCCCATTAGAATTTGGCTATAAAAACTCTCTCCTTTCAGACCCCCTCTCTTGCTCTTACTGTCTCCCTCTCTTTCTTTCACTCTCCTTTGCTCTCTCTTTCTTCTCTCGCTCTCTCTCTTACTCTCTCTTTCTCCTCTTTTGCACTGCTGCAATAAAGCAGAGGTTGCTCTGAACTGTTGTGGTCACTTTCCTTTCATTGGTGCCAAATTCTGGGAAGAGGGTTAAAATCCACTTTTTGGTCCCTCTTTCTTCATAAGTGCCACTCACCAGACGACCTGGACCACCAGAACTACATGCACCCCCAGTCTTTGATTGGTGAGTTTCCCTTCCTGGAGTCCTAAAGGCAATGTTGATGTCAGGAGGATTTGACCTTTGATCTTCCAGCAAACCTCTTTGCCCACCTGTGGGGAGGAAAGCACCCATTTCAGTCTTCAAGGCCAAAGTGGCCCTCAGGGACACTTTCCTTGGGCAGACTTGATCCTTGGGTTCAAAATTATTTCCCTTCCCCCTCCCAGCTGCTGGTTTAACAGCATAGGTTTTGTAGGTCAGCCTCAAAGGACTGTGAAACCTTTGGTAACACATAACAGAGAACTAAACATCACACTTTACTCAGACTTTCATGGTTTTGGTGGCTCTCATTAGTCTTAGTCCTTGCACCTTTAAGACGTGGCTGCTAGAGATACACTTATCCGCCCTTTCTTCTCTCTTTCTCCCCTTTTTCTGGCCCTGGGAGTCTCTGGTTTCTCCTGCAAGGGTAACAAAAAGCCTTGGCCAAGGTCTCCCATGGCTCTGGCCCCGTCCAGTATGGGAGCCTCTATTGTCAGGATTTGGTGACAACCAATCTTTGCTGCTCGAACCTGCCACTAGACCTTCTGATTTTTGGGTCTAGCGGCAATGACCCTTTTGCCAATAAATCAGTTTCCTTCCTCTCTCTTACACTACCTTTGCATCTCTTTCCTTCTCCCCTATACTATGTTTGTGTCCCCGTCCCTCTTCCTTATACTATGTTTGTGAAATGGGTAATGCGTCCTATCTGCCTGTTAACTCTCTCTTACAATGATTCTTGGATAATCTCAAAACCCTTTCCTTGATACCAGACATCAAACTGAAAAAAAATGATCAAATATAGAACCCAGGGTTGGCCCACTTATCCTCTAGACAGCCAAAAAATGACCCCCTTTTGTGTCTCTGGATCCCTCCATTTTAAGGGATGCTTACATTAATGTGAGCATTCGAAAAAAAATGGGTAAAGAGCCCCTATGTCCAAGGTTTTTTCTTGCTCTGATCCAATTCTGCTCTCTGCACTTCTTGCAAATCTCTACAAATTTTTCTAGCTTGCAAACCAACCCCCACAATGACTGATACCCAATCTTCTCCTCCTCAAGACTCATCCACAATTTTTGACCCTGCTTATGAACCTCCATCCTATCACCTGGCTTGAATAGGTCCTCACACTCAACCTTCTTCCCCAGCCCATCCATCATCTTCCCAACCTCAATAATCTGCTTTCTCCCCTCCAATTACTAAATCAAAAACCCACATCACCACCCTTCCTCAAACCATTGCCCCCTTGCTGGGGTAGCAGGTACTGAAGTTATCCATTCACCCACTCACTCCTCTATTCCCCTGTCAGTGCCCACACCTGGTCCCAACATGTCCTCCTACCAGTTAACCCAAAACTCAAACTAGCTGAGGAGAGTCCTCGGACCCCTATCCGAGATCTGGTGAAAATGGCCTTTAACGTTGCTTTGTCACCAGTGGAAACAGGTTAATAAGAATTTAACGTCCCTTACAGGCTTTTTGGGATATTCACTCCCATCCTCCCCTCTGCTCTACCTGTTCTACTGCTCACGTTTTTGCGGCTAGGGAAAATCCCAAACCCCTTTCCTATTATTCTTTTACATCTCCTTACTTTTTCTCAGATCCACTCTGGCTGCTCTCAGCCCCACCTTCCCTTCTTCCCCCTCCCTACCCAGGCCCACAGAAAAGTCTTAATTGACCTTCTCCAGAAATCTCCGTGGCTGATATGAGAACTGTCAGCAAAGAATCTCTACAGAAAAGTTTAATGTAGATAAACTTCCACTTTTCATGTTAAACAACAATTCTTATTTTACAATATTGTAATATGTTATTTCTTTAAGAGGTAAACTTGATTAATGTAAAAACATCAATAGTAATTGTGATACTATTACTCTTCTTTGTATATAAAATGTGTTCATATTTTCCAGGTATATAAATCTTTAAGATAGAAGCTTTAAAATATATATATATNTGTATAAGAGACAGATATATATATATATATATATATATATATATATCAAGCTGGCGTTATCCAAAATGTTGGATGGTAATTTTCAGCTTATGAAAATAACATATTGGAGATTTATTTACATCATTTAATTTTCTATAACTGGACCTGTTATCAATAACATTAATATAAAGTTCTATACACTGGGGTACAATTTAAATGTAATATCATATTGTGTTAACTAATATTTATTATTGACCTCAAACAACAATATATGTAAACTATTGAAAATGATATTTAAAATCAAAAACCAGCTTCAATACTAGAACACTTTACCTAAGATTTATAAAGAACCTCACCTTATCTGGGATAAGGCTCCGTCTTCCATCTTACTACATGACAGAATGACTCCTAAGTAGGTCAGACTTCAGCTAAAGCCCAGTAGTCTTAATTTAAGACTGATGAAATTGACTTTGCTGGATGGTTAAGATCAAGACTTAAATTAAAATGGCCAAGAAAACCAATATTTGGCTCTTACCCTCTGATTCAGTCTGAATCTCGGGAAGTAGAACTTCTGTAAAGAGCTTTGCAACTTTGGGCCTCATAACTCCCTGATCAGGGAGATTAATGAGAATACTGAAGAATGAAAAGCCAATCAGTGCACTTGCTATGAATAGGAGGGTCACTGGGGAGAGGAGACATCCTTTATGCTTCCAAGGGAAGCCACATGGTCAAGCAAGACCTGGACCCATCCTAACACAAATGGCACTAGCAGAACTACGAAGCTTCTCTCAAGTTCCCCCACGGCAACCCCTATGGGAACTTGGGTGACTCTTAACAACAGATAGAAACAAAGTCATTTTTGACCAGCTTGATATTAAACACCTACAAAAAAGTGTTAAGCTAACACATAGTCATTCCTGGGAGTATTGAAGGAGAGAACAGCTAAAAAAGAGGAGACAGCAACAGGGCCAACAGACTCCATGGGGAATGTTCAGTCAAGTATGGCCTTGGCTTCTGCCCCTTGGAGGACCACTATTAGTCAAATTTATGTTTCTCCTAATAGGTCCATTGTGGTGAGCCATTCTAATTAGACCGTGGCCGCCATTAGAAGATAGCGCCGGCTTCCACTGTGGCCTGTGATAAACAACTCCTTTTATGGAAAATTGGCACGCAATCCCTTACCACCCTATGAGAAAGATCCACGTGGCAGCTTAGGATTGGTATGCGGGAGGCTTTATTAGGCTGTGCTTGGGCATGGTGGGACGGGTCGCTAGAAGATGATACATGAATCAAGGCCTGAATAAACTGCTGGAAGAAGAATCCTGTGTCGTGTTTTCCCTTGCTGGTGAGGGGTCGCGACAATTGGTGGCCCGGATGGGGAATTATATTCCTAGAACCCAGGATCCAGAACTTTCAGCAGTCAGGGTGGTGCACCGGTAAGTTCCCAGGTAAAGTGGGAATACGCAAGCTAATAGCGGGACACTCCTCGGTAAAGAAAGAGAGAGCGAGAAAAGGGATGCTCCCCTGTAAAAGGAAGAGAGCGGGGATTTTTGTACTTTCACTTTCTTTATAGTTTTGAAAACATTATGGGCGTTACTTCTTCAAGCCCAATTTTGTTGGCCCTAGATGGATTGTTACATTCAAAAGGACTTAAAGTAAAGCAGAGCACTTTGCAGATGTTTTTGAGAGAAGCTGC